>NC_060208.1:226503333-226812187 GCF_021130785.1 Homalodisca vitripennis
TTAACCACCTTGGAGGTTAATATTGGGTTGCAACCATTGTAATATTATATGCAAACCTTATATATGTCCAAGAGAGATGGAACTTAACACAAGTGCCCTATGACCTACTTAAAAAACTCGAAAGAAATTTCACAGTAACCAGTCACCCATAAAGATTAAAATTGTTTTTTTTTTTAACTTCCCGATGTCTAACAAAACGAAAGTTGACACATATGTCTCTTATCAGGAAAATGCCAAATTTGTCATTAATATCGACTAGCAGTTTGGGTTAAAATATGGTAGCAATCCTAGGGAAAGGTTTATTTTTTTTTGATCCACTTGAAAGTGCCCTGAGAGGTGAAAGTTTGCACATACATGGTTCTCGACTTGCGTTACGACCGGAAGTACAAAAGAATATTACTAGAGTTTAATTTTTTAAACCAAATGAATATATTACTTCTTAATGGGGTCAAAAATTTAACCGCTACTTGGGGACCAAAATTAAATTGCAATAATAAGAAGTAAAAATATTGTACCTATATAAAAAGGAAGGTGAACACGAGCTAAATTCTAAGGATCAGAATTAGATACTTTTTGACCAACAAGGACTTTTTAGACCTATGTATGTATTTGTTTTCTTGGTCTTAGATAAAAAAACACACACAACACACACACACACACACACACACATATATCCATAATCGGGATAAAAGTTCAAACGCTCTTACCCACCGAAATACTTGAAGTCAAACTAGATTACAATGAACAGACGTAGTAAATTTTTTAATAAAGTACATTTTCTACACCAACAATTATTTTTTTGTCTTTTTAACAATATTGCAAACGTTACTAGGAGCAAGTCTAATAACTCAGACTGGGGAAAGATTACAAGGGCTGGAAGCAGACTTCTCAGCCAGAGTATGTATGTATATATTTTGATTGTGGAAACAAGAAAAGTACTATGGATTGCAACTTAATATTGATCCAAACCTCAAATGCTTCTTCAGACAATAAACCTGAAAAAATAGCCAGTGGAAATTCATTTATCTTTTAAAACCTCATGAAAATGATTACCGAAATAATAAATACCTTAAACATATAAATAATGTATTATAGCACTGCATGAAAAGATTACTACGGAATTATTGTTCCTCCTCCCTGAGCTAAAGAGTTAAATTGCTACTGAAATTGTTTGAGATATTCTTTAAAATATTACGGAAATTTTCAGAAAAAAATACGTATTTTTATTGATACTCATTAAATTACTTTCCCTCTCCGAATTAAATGATTAAATTTCATTTTTCAGAATTTCTTCAAGATAGGAATATCAACTATTACGGGAGTTCTTATTATGAAATTATATGTGATATGACTATAACGTACTTGAAATGTAATACGAAATCTGAACCAAAGCCGTATAAATGTCAAAGTGACATCAGAAACACAATGTCTCATCCTTACCAGCCAGGTACAGTAATTTATATATTTCTTTCACAGTGGTCAGAAAAGACAAAGGTTGACATTATCTTGATCTATGTTCTCAGTAGACTAAAATAATCTCCTGCCTCTGAATTATTCAACTTTTGTAATTTGAATTAACTTTGTTATTAACATCAGTGTTCATTTTATAAGTGAGGTCATTGCTGTTTTGCCATTGCGGCTAGACTTTTAACAAGCCAATATTTTATTTAGTTCAGAAATTATAAATGCATAAAAATGTACCAAGAATTCTCCAACTACTAACTTTGCTTGAAAGAAACGCATTTATATGAGAGACAAAAGCCTTCAGTCACTCTCTCATTCACTTATCACCAATTCTAAAACTTCCCGATGTATTGAAAGTTCAAATTTGGCACGCTTATGCCTCATGACGTAAATAGAAACAGCATTTTCATAAACATAAAAAAATCTATAGAGGTTGGAATCGGGTTCCAACTCGTAGAAGACTATATTGTAATTTTTTTATCTTCACGAAGGTCTGGAACGATTACGTTTGAAACACCCGTTCCTTATGTTCTGAACTGACAAAGTGAAGACTGGATGCTGATCAATAAACCAGAGAGGAGGAAGATCAGCAATCACTAGTACGACAACCAAAATTCTTGCACAGGAAGTTGATTATAATGCCCGGAAGTAGTCGCTTTTTTAACAAAGACGATATTTGTGACCTATATGTGCACACTGCCCATTGGATTGATCAATGGTAGTATAAACACCTAATTTATATATTATCATTAGAAACGATCTTGTACTATTGACAATGTATTATAAAATATTCTTATTTCCATTCCAAAATGAAGTAAAACCCACAAAACTTATTATAGCATAAGTGCCTCAACTGAAACTTTTACAATGTTTATTTAAGGATTAATAAATTATAATCTACAACCGTTTAAATGTTAAATAAATCATTGAATATATTTAATTAAACATCGTGAAACGGAACTTACAAAACGTTTTTCATCTCCAACTTTAGGGTCCTTAAACATGTATTTAACAGATCTTTTAAACTAAATCTACAAAAATAAGTATTCAATTGATTGGGAAATTGAAACATCTGTCAGTGATTATGAAATATTATCTAAGGAGTGCTTAGAATCTTATTTAAAAAGAGTACGCCCATTGTGTCCCTGTATGTTTTTAAAGAACATGGTGTATAACTGAAGTTACTTACTAGTTTACACTTATTTTAAATGTTAATACGATATAGTATGATTAGTACTCAAATTTAAATTACCATTGGTCAAATTTGCTCACCAAGTTTGGTGGTGGTCCATAGCTTTAATATAAGAATTAAATATGGTTTGTGTTTTAAATTAAGGAGCATAATATTTTATACTCTATGGAAGTATTGAAATATTTATTTTAAGTAGTAGGCGAAAACAAACATTTCCCTGACACATAAAAATTCAGGAATATATTTAAATATCTAATTAGTAGTGTAGCCTGACTCTCTAGCCATTCAGCAAAATTGCATATATATATATATATATATATGTATGATTTTTAAAACATACTTCTAAACTGTAATGCTTGTATTTTGTGTGATTAATGTTTTAGCCATTATTGTTAAAAATAAGTACTTATCAATACTGCTAATCTAAGACGATAATGTGCAATACTCACTATAGTCTCAGAAGGTGGTGGAAACCGTGTTAGTTGGGTTCGCTCAGTATTAATTCAGTTAAAAGCCTCGACCGGAACAGAAACTCCCCTCGGTGTAATTGCATGTGGTGTAAGTTTTCATTTTCAATACTTTTATCCACAGTATAACTAGAGTAATTTTAAAGTCTCTTTTAAAATAATTTACAATATCACAGTATCAATTTAGTTTATAAATTGAATCTCTTAAGAATAAACATAATATTATTAAGAGATAATAAATGAACATTGAAATAATATTTTACATAAAAATTCCTACTCCAATTCTAAATTGTTATGGAGTATAAGTCCTTTCAAAGGATTACTTAGACAGACAACCCTGGTCTAAAATATCTCAAATTATATCGAAATTGTTGGAAATACTTATTCAAATGTTATGGAATTAAGCTTTTTTAATTTGTTGTTCTCATAGATATTTTTCACTCTCCGACTTCAATACCTCAGAGCATACTAGTTAAATTATTCTTAAATGAATCAGGAGACTGGAATATCTCCCAGTGACCATAACTTATTTTCAGGAGTGTTGCTCCTTAAAAAGGACATGTCTAGGACGTCCCTGCTATTCAATAGGAAATAGCGTGCAATCCGCGAGTAACGGCTAGTGTTATTATAAATTCATACATTATTTGATATCATTTTACATTATGATAATATTGTAGGATTGATATAGCATGTTTTAATATATATTCACAAAAATTGTAGCAGTAGCTTTTAAACAGGTAAAAAATTTACATAAATCAATGGATGAAATATTATGAAATTTATAGGCAAAGGATTTATATTATTTAATAAAGGTAAATACATAGATAACAAAAGTTTTATTTAAAAATAAACTATTAACTTTAACTAAGATCATTATTATGTGTATAACAGCTGTCTAAAAATCGTCCATAAAAAATAAATTGTTTGGGTAAATCCAGTCTATTTAAATGAGGGTTGAAAACAAGTTGGAAGCATTAATACTATAAAATGTTTAAGTATGACATATTAAATTGAGTTCAACTACACCAATAAATTACACTCTAGCTAGTGAAATATAAATAAATTATTGTACTAACAACTTATTTTTTAGGTTTATAGTTGCGGTCAATAAAACACATACCTGTAATAAAGTAAAAAGGTATTATTAGTTTAAGAATTGTAAAAAGAGCTTATTTCTTGTAAGGGAATAATGTTTTTTAACTCACCTTGCCCACTTATGTCCTAGTTTTTACAGTAGTGGAAAGACCAACTCTTGACACCTTATTAAAAAGGAAAGACTGGTAATGGCACTGTGTTGTAACTTTACTAAACTTATTGAAATTTATTTACTTTGAAAGCTTTTGGAAAGCAATGTTTGGAGAAGGGCAATATTTCATATTTTTATATTTTACTTTTTCAACTTATAAAACAGAACAAACAGTGTTAGGAAGTTCAATATAAAAAAATAATTTTTATAGTACAAACTTTATGTATCATAACTTTATAAAAAATTATTGTTATAATTAAATTGTAAGTCAAGATTATAGTGAATTAAACAAAATAACTTTTGATTATTTACCATAAAAGTAATTTTATTTACATGAATTGATTTATTATTATTGGTTTATTGGTTTATTCTTGCAAGATAGTCTATTAGTTAAATTAACATCAAACAGTCAAAAGTTTCGTTGAGACTAGGCCTACTTTCTCCATCGAGTCTTATCGGTTGCCAACTAGTAGTTAAATATACCAGTAGTATTAGTGTTAAATTGTAAATATTTATTATCAGTAATTAAATAGGTTTAACGCACTGTGAGCGACTCATAATCCACCGATGTTTAACATTTTTAATTTTGAAGAGTGTTTTTTTGGGTTTAACATCAAAGTTTTATTCTGTAGGTTGCAATAGGTCTGGACTGATCGAGTAATTGTACTTAGTGATTTGCCTGTATTAAGCGCATTGGCATATAGAGTGCACAGAGTTCACACAATATGTGATTTTGTTACTTAGGCGTGACAACATTCTAGTATGATTCGTTTATTTTAATCTGGACTGGGTGACATGTTGGCTTATTTATATATAGAGATTAGAGAAGTGATCAGATTGCAGATTTTGAGCCTACTGTTTTTCGCTGCATTTTTATACCACCAAACAGTAGGACGTCTGGAAAATCCTCTTTGTTTTACTGTTTCAAAACACACGTGAATATTCAACTACTATACCGCCTCCACAACGCAAAATATTAACTCAAATAAATTGAAACGTAAACGCCAAGAGCATATATGCAATATCGCTCAAATCTTTCTCTGATTTAATATCTCGCTAATTGGTTTGACGTATTGCCGGTTACGTTTGTTAATAGTGATAAATTATTGAAACCTAATTTTGCCAACTTACACAGTTCGCTGTGTTTGACATCCATCACTGTCAAACACAATCACAGTTGTGTAGTGTCCCAATTAGATGTTTGCTCATATGTCATAATTTATACCTTAGTGAACCTGTTTTTATTTACGTAGTTTTCTGTTTAGAGACAGCATATTTTGAGGATCAAACTTAATTAAATATCTGATAAGAGTTCCCTAGTATTGGTCCCGTAAAACCTTTTTAATTCGACCTTCATATTCTTTGATTGTCTAACGTTTGGGATATTTTCTTACTGTAAAAACATATTACACATACTTGTTACCTATTCACACAACGTCAGCTTCAACTGTAGTCAAACAAGGCTGATTTAATAAAACCACATTACACGCGTAAGTCTGGTAAAATATTTATCCTATAACAAAATCGATAACGTTGAATCGACAGTTTTACTTGGAAAAACACAAACTTATTTATTACTTTTAAGTGAGGATTCTTTGGATAATCGCTAACATAAGCAAGGCTCAACAACAAATTTAGCAAAAATAAAAAACCTTATAGGTTACCAGATATGCCTTAGATCAGATGGAGATTAAAATAGCTGGAATTAGATAGACGGCTTTGTCTCAAGAAGACCGTTTTATATCAACGTTGGCATATATTTTCTTGATCGGGTTAGCAATGCAAATATCATTGGTGCTCCGGAGTTTATATTACGATATTTAAAAAGATATACCTATGATGTATTCAATAGGAAATATCGTGGCATAGCTGAAAGTAACTACTAGAAAAAATGCAATAAAGAACTCTATATTTTAGGAAAATACGTATTTACGTAATTTTCTCAAAAGAAACAAAAATTTTTAATTTTTTACCTAACCTATAATAAAGAAGATCTTCGCTTTTTATATAATGATATCGAGGTGCTACAACAGCTGTTGTTCAAGCACAAAGGCTGAATAAGGGGCCGAGCACAGAGAGTTCACTTTTACTGTAAGTGATTAATTTAATCAACACGTCCTCTTTGTCCTGGACTCAATTATGGTATTAAATTACTCAGATTAACATTAGAAGTGTCATGCTTATTTTGCTAACCTTTCAAAACAAAAAGGTTGTTTTATTTTTGCATTTTACATGGGATTAAATATATACATTCTTCGTATTGCTTTTAATTTATTTCATCAAGGGTGTAAATTAAAGAATGCTCAAAATGTAATGCATGTAGCAGTTTGAAATGAAAATGAAAAATGACTTTATTAGAGGCGAAGTTTAGGACTATAAAGTCCTCTCTACCACTTAACCTCAATTGGGTTTTGGGTTAGTGGATAGCAATCTATTTAGATAAAAAATGCAATGAGTAATTATTCTAATAATGTTACACTATTCTAGTTTGTGTTATATTTTTAAATATTTTTCTCTTTAGATTAAGTGTAATTAAATCAATTATAAATAGATTATTTTGAAATGTATTCAAATAATAATGATTATTATATCTTTTACATTTTTATTAATAATTTTTTTCCTGCATATAATTGTATTAAATATTTGTTTTTCAACCCCGTATGTGAACTATTCCAAAACCAATGTAATTGTTGTGTATTTAATAAGTAACGTATTTAAAAAACTTTTTTTAATATAATTCAGGTAAGGAACTGGGTTAGTGAAAGTTAAAAAACGAATTCAAGATATTATAGTGTAAGATCAAGATTTTTTCAGCTCAATAAGAATAAAATCATATCCAACTCCTATCACCAATTCATATCTTCTGAACTAGTTTGGCTTTCTTATCAACATCCGTAATAAACACGCTTTTTGGGATAATTTCCACCTAATCGTATATTACGATATCACAATCGTAGTTTCAAATGTGAATACACCATTAGTAAATATTATATACATCTTCATATAGATAAAATGTGAATGTTTTTCCGATTGTGCTAAATTTTTATTTAAGAATTTTAAATATTGTAAGGTTTCAGGATAGTGTTTTCTAAATCTATAAAAATAGCTATATAATTCGGTTTACTAGTATTTATACAGAAATATATAAATAGACTTTGGATTTCTTTCATCATTTATAACAAATAGTTACAATGCACTAGAAAATAATCTTTTTACCCCAGTTGAATATAGATAATAATGATGCAGGTAGCGAGGTAAGTTATGTTCTAAAGGATACAAAAGTTAGGTTAGAAGTTTACCATGATTGACACGACGACCTCAGGATTCAAGCTTAATACCATGTCATGTCCAAGAAAAGAGGTAATCATGTCAAGGTAGCGGAAGGTAGTTTTGAATGTTTAATAACTTAAAAATAAGATTATAACAATTTACAAACCATAATTAAAGTTAGTGTATTTAATTTTTAATCTTTTGTCACCTGAACACATAAAATTAAGTAAGTAAATAGACATAGACATATTATACTTTGTTTGGTTCTCAATTTAATTCATGCATAATACAAACCTAAGTTATCTATACATAATCAATATACTTACTATTTTAAAACATAATATAATCGTTTTAAATGGAAAAGGACATTTTTTATACTTCCACATTAAATTTATTTTAAAAGCGCTTTCGCCGGTTAAGGCATCATCAGTTTGACATTGTTTATTTTCAATCAAAGATTAAATTAAAGTAATGGCCCGTTTAAGGATGTGTGTCACGTCCAGGTTAGTGCTGGGAGTGCGTGTAACTCACAATCGATGGAATATTCTTCGAGTTATTGATTGTCCACATTACTACCACGAAGACAAGGTAAGGATACTGAGACAGCGGAAGCCATTTCTGCATGACTGTAATAGAGGTAGCCCTTCGATTATTCGGACAAATACTTATTGTAATAAAAATACTTTGGAGACACCTGAAATAGGCCGTGATTCTAAGTGATAGCAATATTCTAAGCGCATAGATAACTCTTCTAAGTCTACTATAAAGCTGGGTACATACATAACTGAGCCGTGGTAACGGACACTGGACAGTCTAAAGCTATTCCGAAAAAGTCACTGAAGTGACTGCCTTCATTTATAATGCATATAATGAAATAATTTCAGTAATTTAATTTAGAGCGAACAATTGCATGAAACTTTAGTTGTGTGATTTCAATATAAGGTGGAATAATCAACTTTTGTGTTTCTGAACTGACTTCACCACTCTATTTTGGACGTTAGATTAATGACGTCTAAAAAGCAGGGTATCTATCCATTTTACAT
Source organism: Homalodisca vitripennis (assembly GCF_021130785.1). Lineage (NCBI taxonomy): Eukaryota > Metazoa > Arthropoda > Insecta > Hemiptera > Cicadellidae > Homalodisca > Homalodisca vitripennis. The sequence continues at coordinate 226,512,016 of NC_060208.1, forward strand.
AAATATAGATGCATAAACTTGGCGAAGGAAATATGATCATCCAAGAACATTAATGGAAATGATGGGCTATGGTCCAGGAATACTTTTATGTGGAATTCAATTCTGACAATTTGCTTAATCAAATCGGATTATTGAAAATTTTATACGAATTTTAAATATATAAATGGTGAAGATTAAAGATTTTAACTCTTTCAAAGCATGGTTGATATTTTAAACGCAGAACCTATGAAAATTTATGCCTTTAATTATTAAAATTAAAAAATTCCCCCCCACCCCCCCCCCCCCCCACCCCCCCCCCCCCCCACCCCCCCCCCCCCCCACCCCCCCCCCCCCCCACCCCCCCCCCCCCCCACCCCCCCCCCCCATTTTTTTGTTATGCCAACATAATCAGAGTAATATTAAGAAATCACCAGAGAGATAAAGTAGTTAAAGAAAATTCTTATTTGGTTTTGAAGCAATGAACCAAATGCAATACGATATGAAAAGCTACATAACTTTTTAGAGGTATTTTGTAACCTCCCTATCGCAACCATGCTACTTTACCCTACTTTGATGTACTCCCCTTTTCAGATACTACTAACACATAGGTAACGTTTTAATTTTTTTATATTAGCAAACTCCTCAATTTACCCAGTGAGTTTCCTAGTATCTGAAAAAGTAGTATTATTTTTTTCCGAAAATATATTTTAAAAACTTTAAATAACAGAAAACCGGGTCAAATTCTCGTGCCCCCTTCTCGGTTTTTCCCGACTCTTTTTTTGTTATAGTGTTTTATTTTGTGTTGTTGGTGTTTTGCTCTCGAGTTGACTCATTCGAGGCTTTTGGTGTCCGTCCTGCGACTGGATCGAGAGAGTAGCGACTTTTCACTACCACCTTCTGTTTCAGACCCGTTACTAGTGGAAGTTTATTTTTGTTTTACCCTTTTATTTAGTTTTGGGTTTTGTTTTGGGTTTTGTTTTTGCCCCAAATGGTCTGGCTAAACACGGCTTGGTCCAACTGACCGAGTTGAGTAACTGTTTGCGCTAATTTTATATTTAATACTTATATTATGTTCGTTTTTAGCAGGTTTAACCCTCAATAAGCGTGTGGGTTTCTGAAATTTAAGTTATAGGTTTGCTGGGGATTCTAGTTTTGTATTTTTTAGTTATGTGTTTGATTTAGTAACTTGTCTCCTTTTCTCTCCCAGCCTAGGATGGCCGCTAAAATTGTTTTTTTTTAACTGACCCATGAAACTGGCAACTTATAACTTTTTCCCAATGTATTTTGTTTCTTAGGCGTAACTGTTTTATTTGGGGGAATTTAAATTGGGGTATTTTATGTTTTTTCGCGGAATTATAACTTTTAGTCTGTCAACTCTAGGCAAACTGTTTTCATCACCCTGTTTCGTCCTAAGTTTTAAGTTATTTAGTCCGCTAGATAGGCCTAGGAGTTTTAATATAAGCCTAGATCCAAGGGTTTCTTAGGCTCTTTTGTTTCCCGCGAAAATTTTCAGGAGGAGGATTTACCTTATTATAGCTGCATGGAGCTTTTCCCCTGCTGCTTTTTCAGAAAGTTTCAGCTAACTTCGTTCAGGAATTAACTCTACAATAGTGTATTTTATAAGTTTTTGTCCATAAATTTTAGTTTCCTTGGTAGTTGTCTTGTATTTAATGGTTATTATTTTTGTTTTAATGTACCTACCAAATGATTGTATATTAAGCTCTCTCTGCTTGACCCAGATGTCCCTGTCTCACTTTTACTAAAGGTTCCAACTCGCTTTTTGTGCTTGCCTTTACTTACTGTTAGTCCTTTAAAGGCAGTTGAAAATTCTGACCTTATCCTTAATTTTTTTGTAACTTGGTTATATGAGTTTCTTTTGTTTTTTTAAACCAAAGGTTTTTCTCTAAGACCTTACCTTTTGTTTGGTACTCTGTAACTATTTACTTATGTCCACAGCAGTTTATAATTATAACTTTAACATGTAATTTTCCTGTATATTTATATTGATTATAATAGTTCTTTTAACCCCTTCTAAATTTTTTTTTTACTATTTTCCTTTTTTTTTCACATCTTAATATTCTTAACTTTTATTCTTTTGAATTGTTTTTCATGTACCCATGGCTTCTGAAACTTGTTTATTAACACTTTTAACTTTGTTGAAATGTTTTACCTAGCAAGACAGGCCCATATAGAAGCCACTCTGTGCTTGCAGGGTTCACTGAGCTCCAGCTCCAATGTCTGCCCTCCTCCCGCCATGATTCCTTGTGCCGGGTCCCTTAAAAACCTTACCGGGTGCACATGGCGGGCTAGCTAAGGTTTTCCTACCTGAGGACATTATTTCTCTGTGATACCCTGCTGGTGATAAATATTGTCCTCAGTGTGCCTGTTATTTAAGTATTGTGTATCCCAGTTTGTTATCTAGTTTTTAAGTAGTTAAGTTTAAGGTTAATTTCCTATCCTTTCAGGAACCCGCCCTGTGCCACAGGACTCCGGGTGATTTTTTGGGCTTGTCCTGTTTGAAATTTGGCGCTCTAAATTCTATCTAACTTAAATTTATAAAGATTTTTAAGTTTATCCATAAGTCTGGTTGACCCACTTATAGTTTTGTTTCTCCCAAGGTGCACCTGAGTAGGCAACCTTTCTGGGTAGTTTTGGTTCTGGCGATTTGTCCCCTTGTTTTTTTTCCCTTCTCAAATAATATATATATATTTTCCACTATGGCTGGCCATCCAACGTTCTTTTTCTTTTGCCTTTCCTTGCTCTCTCTCTACCGTGAAGTCCGGGCCCCGCTCCGCTCCAAATGGGAGCACGTTCTTTGTTAAGCGTAGCTTGGTACGGGCGAGCCGGAAGCGGGGTGTCGGCTCAAAACAACTGATTAACTTATTTGATTTTGTTTCTTCAAAAATTTCGTCGCCTGAGTATCAGGCTACTACCATTTTTAACTAAACACGCTCATTTGAAAGTCTAAAAGCTTGCACACTCTTTCTGAAAAAGTTACATTATTTTTATAAAAAGTAAACTTTTTGAAAAGCGAGGAATTTTTTTTAGAAAATAAACATGTTATTCACCATTGCCAGTGGTTTTTTTTGAAATTACCGAAATTGCACGATTATAAAAATTAAAAAAATTAAATTGAGCATGAATCACACAGGAGACTAAAAAAGTGAGTAAGAACCGCTGATTAGTAAAGTATAAGCGTTGATTAAATATTGCGATACGTTCTCATCTGCATCCGTGAACTTTAACTGCCGTAATAAAAATGCAAATTTAACCCTAAATAATTAAAAGGTTGCCAAACGTTTCCTGTAAAACCGAGCTGTTTAACAGTATTTTCCCGAAGTATCCTCATCTCCCTGCTCATCATCAAACGAATCTAATTCTAAGTGTTTATTCTCTTTAATAAAGTAAGATAATGAAAAACGGGACTAAATTTACACGTTTAATTAATTTTAATCGTCTTTCCACCAGCATTATGTATAAAAATTCCTGAATTGGAATGTCGTTTATATTTTCATACTTTTCACTTTATTTTCATTGACAGTAAGACGAAAATATTTTACTGAAATTATTTTAAAACATATAGTATTTACGATTAATGGAGGAGGATTATGCCATAACAAACCCCTGGCATGTAAAGTAAAAGCCAAAAAAACGGAGAAAAGGAAATTCAATAAAAACAAAAGGAGCCATTTACTTACAGGTTATATAATTGCCAGAGTAAGATTTCGGGTGTAATTTGTGATTCCCCGTGAAATTAGTACCAAAAAGAGCTAATTAGTAGCTAATGAAAGAGTAATTAAGTAGGGAAATGAGACTAATTGAGGATTTTAGTAGATATTTGGTATATAATCTATATGTACAATCTAAATATGAGTTCATAAAATTCTATATGATCTTCTTCGTAGCTGTAAGATATAAGGCCGGGGGCCGTCAAAATCACAGAATTTGACGTTACCAACGTATTCTAGCTCACCCTCCTGAACAAAACATATATAGTAAACTAGGGGGTGCAAATGAACAAATAAACAATGATTTTATAGGTGGGTAATAATTTCATAAGTGGCTAAGTTTTCTAATGGTTTTTTAAATGTTCGCAGTTTGTGTGCTGTGTCTGGATAACTCTGTTTTACTAGAATATTAATCCTGCGGCCGGGACTGGATCGCAGCCTGAATAACGTAATCTGTTATCGCTGAAAAGTTCCTCCGCGGGGCATAGTCAAGTGCTTCACAATAAATCGTGTTCAGTAGGGAATCAACCATCCCACTAGTTCGACCCAACCCATGAATTGTGTGTGTCGGAGTGTTTAGTATGTTTCGTTTTTAAACCGAATCGAAATTATTTCCTTTTTAATTGAACATTGAATTTTTAATAATGAGTGTATTTGTTCGTCGTGCAGTCGCGTGTTGTTATTTAAACCGATATACTTTGTTGTTTCGTTGTGATAGGAAAAATTAGAAAAATTAGTTAATAAAAAGAGTTTGTAAATGTTGTGCAATTTTTAAAAATCCATTTTTTTGTTGCTGCTGCACAGTTATAATCCCAAACACACTAATGGTATGTGTCTCTGTAATGTCCATCTATATATTTATATTTGAGTTTTTCATGATTTATTAAGTTTTTTAACTATTTAACAATAATTTCCTTTGCATTACGATTTCAATTTATATTTTCCCTGATCAGGCCTTTTATAGAATATTAATATTTTACTGAATAGGTACTAACTCGAGGGATGTTTTTCTTTAATTGACCTTCGGTGCTGCCCTACGCGCTGATGGCGGGAGGCACTCGTCTCATATTCGATAACAAGTAAGGATTAAATTTGTTGCTCGAAATTAAGAAAACATTGTGTCAATTTTGATCAAAATTCTGCTCTTTCAGTAATTATTTTTTTCATTTACGATTTATTTTATTTTTGCAAAGATGGCGGCGCATCCGATGACTCCATCACTAGTGAATCATGTCATTGTAAAAAAAAGGTCACGTGACGCGAAGACGTGGATGTAGAACATGGAGTTATTACTGAATGTTATTTAAATTTTTCATTTTCTAGACTTCGTTTATTTCTCATTTCCACCCCATCAAAACCTTATACATTTTTTTGTTCTATAGGAACGATTCCAATAAGTTAAATTTAAACGCAAAAACACGTATTTTTTTCCGCACGGCCGGGCCCGCCGTTAATATGATAATTAACCGATTTCTTAAATTTGGCACGTGTAATATGAAAAACATTCTGCAACTTCCTTTTAAGAAGTTTCCATCAAAATTCAAATCCAAAAAACATTACTTATATAATCGGGATTTATTTAATAAGGTTGTAATGAACGTGTAGATTTTAATAGTTTTTCAAGATATGTACAGGACATTACTATGAAGGTATAATGGAGCATTTGAGGATAGATGACCACTCGGCCGATGTTGATCTTGGATCTTGCACCGCTTCATTCCAGTGGAAGGAATACTTACTAGTTCGGCCTAACCCTCTAGGCCAGCAGTGGGGACCCTAACAATGTTTTTACGATGGCGTCGAGGTAGGAACAAGTGTATAGTAGAAAGCCATCAAGCTACCGCAATCAGACCATGTCAACTCCGACGAGCAAAGAAACCATATACAAATACGAAAAAAGAGGACATAAGAGACCCAGTTCGACACTACCACTACCGCAAGAACAAAGGGATGAGAGTGATTCGCAACCGGACCATGTCTCCGAGAACGGCTCCTACGGTTACAACTAACAGAGAATACGATAAAATAGGGGCATAGAGATCCCCAAGACGGCACTATTTCCTGCCCGGAGATGAAACAAGTGCGAGACTTTGTAGTACCGCAGCCGAACCACATTCAGAACGGCTTCCAACGATCTATCTGAATGTTCGGGTAAATCTAAGGGACGCTTCCTGGACGGTGAGACAGATTTGTTCACCAATTGAGAGACGGCTGTCATATCGGACGAATAGCTACAACGGTCACCTGGAGAAGCTCACCAGAATTTGAGTTTGGCCAATAGGAAATGCTCAACATTATTTTAAAGAATACCAGAAATCCTTCTATTGAATATTTAAAACTAAAGCTACTCTAAAGATATACTGTAAAATAAGAAGAATTTGTCTTTAAAATGCTTAACTAAAAAGGGCAGATCCATTATAATATTGCACAGCGAATAAGAGTGGAAGCACTGGTCTTAGCGTTAGAGCAAGTTTAAACCCTATTCAATTAGTAGAATCTCGTTTTATTAAACAAAAACCTTCTAAACTCCGTCCGTTTATAATTTCCATCTTTGCTGATAGATAATGTTTTAAAGTACGTTTTCCAACTTTTATACTAATAATGCATAAAAGCAATTTAAATTATTAGGTACCTTAAATATAATAGCACTAAAAGATTGGTAAATAAATTGGTTGTCTGCAAGCTAAACCATACAAAGAAATCTTAGATACATAGTATATATTAGTCAGTAAGATGGATTAGTTTCTATTACTATATTTGGTAGATAAAGTAATATTTCAAAAGAGCAGCTAAGGAACCTCTGAATGCAGAACAAAGAAAATGAACAAGTTTGAATAGTTAGAAAATTTACAAAAGTATGTTTATCTAATCATTTTCCTATGAACTTAACAATTTATTAGACTTCTTAAGAGTACCGCTCTTTTATGTATTTTCGTTAGACCATAGACTATATATATAAATATAAATATATATCAAATATGAAACAGTATACACAGTCTTATAAAATACGTACCTCAACTTACGTTAGTTTAATTAACTGTGAGCAATTTCAATATTTTCAAAAGGAGGTAAATAATTCTTTATTTTTTGACATCTTATTGATAAGTTTTGATTGCACATATAGTATAGTAAGTATATTTAAGTTTAAATCTTTCGTTATTTTACATCCAGTGTTATTTGGGGAATAAGGATTTTAAATCTGAGCGACAACTTTTAAATGTAAGGAATATAACCTAATTATACTATATTTACATATATTGAGAAATATATTTTCCGTTTGTGTAAACATACAATATCATATATCCTTGAAAAATTCCTGGTGTATAACTGAAGCTAAATGCAAAATTTCGAGTATACAAGTTTTTTTCCCTTGTCGAGATATCGTACAACAAATCAGATAAACAAACAACAGAAGCGAATTTTGCAGGTTATGATCCAAAACCGACAAAGATATTTCATTACAACATTTCTCTAAGTGTTTCAGAAACCACTGGAGTAACTGGTTACCGTGGAGTATGACTGTCCGTTAAATAAAGTCTTAAAGCAGAGTTTAAAATCCAGACTGAATATTTAAAGTACTTTGTTAAAAATCGTAAATATATAGAATAAACTTGCGTGAAGTAAGGAAGACTGCTCACATCACACTGGAGCAGTGTTGAAATGCGTTAGAAGAGCGATTTTTCAGAAAAACGGCAATTGCTCCTATTGAGAAGCGTTGCAATTAATTAAGAGAATTAATACGAATGCGGTGATTCGCTTTACAAGCCAACGTGGCTCGCGATTCCCTTTACGATAACGGCCCCCAAGCTGAAATAATATTGGATTTCCATTCCTTATTACTTGAAAATATTCAAAATATCATGTTATTTAATTCATAAGCTGTATAGTATAAAAGAACATCCTTCCCTTATGTCTTGAATTTATGAATTTATTAATTTTTATTCATAAACATTTTAATACAATTTTTTTAAAAAATTTTAATTTTTAATAAAAAAAAATATAAATTACTTTTAACTTTTTGTAGCTTCGAACATTCTACTGTGCCAATAAACATAGGTGGATATTATGGGCATGCCTTTACTAGCGATACTAGGGCTATTTAAGACAACAACACAATAGTCTACAAACTGTTGTTACTTTAGGTGTTTGTTTAGTACATTAAGTACTTAATTTACAACGATAAAGTAACAAAGGTTGTGCTTTACATAACAACAAGGTCTTGTGAAAGAAGCCATCGTGAAAATTAATTGGTCTTGTGATTGTCTCAAAGGTATTGATTTATGTGTAATTATTCAAGTTCGGTTTAATTTAAAATGTAAGCAATAATATGTAGTGAATTATTCCAAAAATCTACAGTCAAATATAGTATTATATAGCACTAATATGCGCCAAATTGGACGTAAGGTGCTTCATTGAGCAGTATACAACTATTGTACTTACCAAGATTAATTATCTCCAGTTCCAATTAATAAGTTCTGGAGAACAACTTTATAGTTCGCTGGTAAGTTCAACCATCACTTAAATTTTAGTTTCGGAAGAACTACAAAGAGTAAATAATTTCAACGAATTTCTTCTTGTTGACTATATTTACACTTGTAACTACGATTTATTTATTATTTCACATACAGAAGACGTAATTTAGTTCATATATAATTTTATTACTCACGCATTTTGAATAATATGAAACTATTTATATGAATGGAATTTCACAGTTACTTGCATGAGTATACCAGTCCAACATGTCTTCGTACAATGAGTATTATTTATACCCAAAATGGTTTATACGTGGTATTTTGGAAGAGTAAAGGGCAGCGTCCTTAAAAACCAGAATGCACTATCAAAGTTAGTTTTTTGTTTAACAACGAAAACGAAAGGAGAGTAAAGATAAATTGAGTAGACCGGAAAAGATTTTATAATGATTCTGTAACAATAACAATGACGATTTAATTCACGTCGATTCCCAATAAGTTCAAACATAGTGAAAGATCATAGTTAGTGATGGCATCATAGGAACAATAAGGGTTCGAGGTAATCGTATTTTTTTTCAAAATAAGGCAGTTGGTGAAGAGAATTGAATCTCAAGAGAGAGTGAGGACATTCAATTAATCGAGTAGGGTGAAGGGGTGAACTGAAAACAATAACAGTATTGAGTAAAAAAACCCACAGCCGCTTCCTTGCACATATTATAAAAGTATTCACCTGTTCAATTTTATTATCATTAAAAATGTATATCGTATAAGAAACGTGTACGACCATTCTTTATGACTATTTCAATATATTTGATAATTTATTCGAGTCGTGGTTGAAGATTCTCATAAGATGTTTTAAAAATGTACACGTAAGGAAATTTTACAGAAGAGGTTACTGCTTTACACAAAATATTTTAAAAAATAATTCTCCTCCGTGCGTCTTCCGTAGTGACAGGAAGTTAATTACAAAGTTGGTGACTTATATTCCACAATGCACGTTATCACGTACAGAGCACTATAAAACATGTTCATTATCACTAAATAATAGCTTATAGTTTATTCTGCAATCCTCCTTCGGAATTTACTTCTTAATGCTAGAGAGATTACGAGATTAAAAACTAGAAAATAGCACAAATTCTCTGTGAACTACTATAATAATTATTTCATATTCGAATACTTATTGCTGTAAAACTATATAATAGTTTTTAATTCTGAAATCGGCATAACGAAATACCACTAGGAACTTCTACTCCCTCCTGCAAGGGTAGCCACTGTCCACTTCTTACTCGACCAAGTCGACCTATAACTTTTCATAACCTTTAAATTGGGATTCGGATGAATATTAAATAACCAAACCGGTATTATATGTCAAAGTATGGCAATAAGTCACAACATACTTTTCCTGCCGCATCTAATTATCAGTCTCCTATACAATAAAATTTACACGACGTGAATTATCCTAAAATATTTCCATAGATTTTAATGGTGCTCCTGCAATTGAAATAAATGCAATGCTTTTACATCAAACCTTCTTGTTTTGCTGCAACATTAAAGGGTCCCTCATTATTTCTATAATGGAGTAGTGGATACAAGTGATACACGTTTTAAAAGTTTTTCAAATTCTACCCTGATAATTTCTTAGAGTTAATAAGATGGCATTTATTAATCACTACTAACTTTTTGTGAAGTTCAAAGAGGAGTCAAGTTTTCAAAAATGTAACACCAAATAAGAATTCTTTTTTAATATGGTTATTAGATGGGACTTTACAATCTAATAAATAAAGAAAACCAGATAAAAGCACCGACTTCAAGAAAAAGTTAAGCATTTGTGACTTACACGATGTTATCCCCTCCAATAATATATGTAGTAAATAAAATAGTTTAGTCATTCTATAATGTAAACAGATAAAACGTCTAGTCCTATCTAAAAAAAACCAATTAGGCTTCAAGTCATTTCTTTTGAGTTTTAGACCATCTAAATAACGTAGTAACACTGAAGAATATAATAACTGAAAAGGACGATTACCGTGTTTTTACACTTAGATATAATAAAATGTATTTGCGAGTATATATTAAATAATTTATCAATATATGAGATCAAGAAATTTATAGAATAAGTAACTCAATAATAATTTCCATAATATAATTCAGCATGATTTTCCTGAAGGATTGGTAAGGTAGAAATTAGAAGTGCACTGATTGTAGAGAGCGCTCACCTTATAAATGTGTACTAAACTTCACACCATAATTTAATAACATGTGAAGAGCTCTTGAATCGCCTGGAACTCATTACTGAGAAAACGAATGTCAGAGAGACGTCCAAGAATCAAGCGTAATCATGAAAATATGTTGTTCTCAACAACGCTAATGCAACTACTTCAACTGAAATAACAAGAGTCGTATACTTTATTGGATAACATTTTCTATGATAAATTAAAACCCATTTTCGGAAATAAAATGATACCGCTTGGATGAAAGCCGAGAGTTTAAAATGCACTTTTATTTCTTGAAACTGTTACCTTTCCAAGCTATAGTTGTTCTCAATAAATTTTAAAATGCATGTATCATCAATATATTCTATAATCGAAATATCATATCGGACGTATCGGAGTATCATGTAATGAATTAGGAGTCTACTCTTTAACCTATAGCCGTGAAATATAAATACGTAACGTTTTTTTATATCTGATTAGAAAATTTGAACTTTATTAGAGTCCCGCATTATATCCAAAAATGGAGGAATTGTCCCTTGGTATTGTAAATCAGAAGATATAACGGAAAATTCACGAATATAAAAATGTTCTCTATCATAAATGATTCAATCCCGAATCAACTTTAAACATTTGTCTGGCAAACAACTGTTGTTAAACTCGTTTTAAGAACTCGATCGCACCATGTGGAACTTGGTTTCATATCTCTGCTGTTGCATGTAAAAAACATTAAAACTACAAAAATGCAATAAAAAAATAGTTTTCCAATGTTTCAGCAAACGTGGTAGATTTCACGTAATAAGTATTTTCTGAGTTATTCTAATTTGGTGTAATTCCTATACGGCAAAGAGTTATAGTTTTCCTTAACGAAAGCAATTTGCGCAGGAAATAATTCAAAGATATTGATTTGTCCTTTGTGTGTTGAGGTTTATTTTTTGAGATAGCAGATTGTGAAAGGAAACAAGATTTTTTCCGGACATTTGTATTGATTGTATGATATCTGAATGATATAAAAAATACAAAGCTTAGCAGTGGTTTCAAAACTATACTTGACTGTTTAGTTGTAGTATAGATGAATAAAATACTTTTGAAATATTATCCAATCAAAGATTTAATGGAGTACAGTAGTTATGTAGTATTGAAACATTATTAGTACCCACGGCTTTTTTGCGCAATGTTTTTTTTTCAATAATAGTTAGGTACGTTCTAGGCATACCCTATTTAAACTGGCATATTAAAAACTTAATAATTGTAAATCCACATCATAATAATTAAACTTTATGTTTAAAAGAGTAATGTTTAGGGGAGTCCTGGCGTTAGTTATTTAAACAGTTTTCTTTATAAGCAGTAATGTTATACATACTAAATATAAATTCATCAATCAATAATAATTTAAATAATTGACTCAAAGTTTTCAGTAATCACTTGACCAGAGTGTGTATTTAATTAAGACCCAGAGTTTGATCAATACTAAATCCAAATACTTTTATTGGAAGCTCATATGATGTAGGCCTAGTACGAAGGAGCCCTTTTATAGTTTTTAATTGGAAGTATGCATAGTTATGTTACTTCTGTGGTCATTATTAAAAGTTTCTAAAGGTAAAACAACGTTTCCGCTGCCTCTTATTTCTGATTTAGCGAGTAAAGAATCATTTCTGGTTCAGATAATTATATTACGCACACGCCGTCAAAATATATACAGACTTTAAAAGTTTTAAAAGCCTACTTAAGCAAAAAATTTCTTCTTCTGGCCCTTGTTATTTCTCGATTTTATTTCGTCTGAAAAAGCCTACTTCAGTCAAAAAGTATCTACTTATAGCCATATAATCTACTTCCAATCCAAGGTATGCATCTTTAATAGCGTTTTTTACTGTTTGCTGCGATTAAGAAAACTTATATTTAGTGGAAAGGTCTATTCCTGTTAGAATTTGCATTTAATCTAATTCCAGTCACTGTAATTTTAATTCTCGTCTAAGATCCTTTTGTAGCGTAGTACCATTGTATTTGTTATATCAAGAAATGTCTGATTATTTCCGGTGCTATAGTAGCATTTGCCAGTAAAGGAAGTTGGTCTACTTTAGTCACAAGATGACTACCTCCGGTTTTGTAACCTACTTTCGGTAGCGTTTTGAATTCTTCCTGATTTAGAATAATATGTATTAAGTGGGTATAAAAATCTCTTTCGGTCACAAAGCGACTACTTACAGCCATTATAATCTACTTTCAGTTTATGTTTATGTTATTTAGGGTAGTTCTGTCGAGAGAATAATACACATGTGTGTTGAATTTAACATTTCTACGACCGCTAGTTGTTGAATTGGATAGCAAGTAACTTACTTGACTCGAGTTTAACCCAGTTGTGCATGTTAAATCTCAAGTTTCTTCACAATAAATCATAGTTTATCAATATAAATAAATATTCAAATGTATTAAATATAATTGGTCTCCTATTATTTTTTCCGAGTAAGGCTCCGTGGGTTGTAGTGGTAACATACTCGCCAGAGCGCCAAAAGTGAACGATCCGGGTCCGGACATATATAATAATAATAATAATAAAAAATATAATAACATTTTTGACACATCTATTATTTACAAATATTTCTCGTATGTCTAATGAAAACAAAACATAAGGATATTGATAATTAAATACTTTATGGAATTTATATGATGCAAGTTAACTGGATCATCAGGGATTCATAAATGTAATTGGAAGATTAACAGCATTTCTTTAAGGATTGTTTATAGTTATTAGATAATATAGTATTAATGGACGTACAAAATACTTGGGAAATATCTGATCTTATATATCATGCAAGTAAACTAGACTGTCTATGGATCTTAATGTAATTAGAAGATTAAAATAATTTCCTTTCGGATTGCCTCATAATTATTGTAAATTATAGTAATAATTAGATTTTGTTATAGATGGGGAAATATAAAACATAAGTCTATACGCTTTTGATCCGAGACTCACCACGGTGAATTTTGGATTGCTGTATTTCCAATTTTCCACCATAATTCAAAATAATTTATACACTAATATAACTGTCATATTATTTAAATTAGTTTCATTATAATGCCATTCCGTAATATTCTTATTAGATCTAATATATTTTTCTTTTTCTGTACAAAATATTACGAAGTTATAACTTATTATTTGCTCCGTAAACCGACTGATGTACGTAGCCATTTAAATTAATATATTTTAGCAAAATAAATCTCTGATTAAATTATTTATTACTCCACTGAGTTTTCAAAGTTTAAACGATGAACAATAACTTCACGCCTGAAAAACTGTATCCAAATGAGCTTCCTTTTATTAAACTATTATCCTGAATCTAGTGGTAGGCGTTTTAAGTTGTAACCATCGTTTCTCTTCCCAAATGCTAAGTTTTTAGACATCTAACACACTAATCTCTTACAGTTCCACTCACCGCTAATAATAAATAAGCAATGAAATAAAATATAAAAAATAATAAAATAGTATTAAGAAACTTAAGAACTATTAAATCTATAATTCAGTCTGAATCATAAAAATATTTGCACTTTGAATAATGTTTATAAAACTCTGATTTATCCATCGTGCAGGGTACCGAAAAACAGATACAACAGATATTAAAGTAAATAAGAAATAAATATAATAATATTGTTTTCTAAAATAAGTATGCTTTTATTGATCTGTGAAAGGTTGTTGTCTGACATTTGATTACAACTAAGTAATTTAAACATTTTATTTATCATTATAATTTACTTGAAACTTAATTTATAGGCCAACATATTAAAGTTCATTAATTAAGTTATTATAACAATTTGTTTTGTCTTCTACTGTTTCATTCTCTTTGAGAGTGCAGACACCCAAAATAAATGTTATGTATTTTGTTGGGTAATTTTCGTATCAACGATTCATGTGGCAAATCTTCCAGTTTTAATACACTTCTCAAATACAGTACCATTTAAACTCTGAGAGTTGATAGTTAAATAATCGAGAGGCAGAACACCAAAAGCAATGTCCTTGTTCCACGAACCGAGGGAACTGCGATGTGTAATATAAAACGTGACATCAAAAACACCTTACATATAGTTTGAAAATAAAACGGATTTATATTGAATTAGTACGTCAAATGATACTTTTTTGTCGTTAATTTAAGGCTCTTAACTTATTGATAATTCCATTAATATTATATAAAACTTATTTTGTCTTCATAGTAATACCTATCAATTTACACTTTAACCACAGTGCCAAAATATAAATATTAACTTATTGATATGATTTTTATCTGTGTGGAATATACAGAAATAAAGTAGTCATAAAATATTTTGAGAATAAACATTGCACTATTTCAGTTTCGAAAGAATAATACACCACTTTTTTCATGAAATGGGAGATTTTATATTTGGATCATAAATATATTGTAAACTTATTTTACTCATTTTAGAATTCTATTCACTGGGAATCATCGAAACCTATAATTTCAGATGTTGGAAAATTCACTTCTGTCCTAATTCAATTATTAATCATTAATATGGATTTCTGTGATGGTGCATGTCACTACATACGAGGCTGGGCGTTAGCAAACATTGCGTCTTATGGGTGAACATAATAGCAACGAGAAAATCTCGTAATAAACCATTTGCAAGGAAACTGAGTGCAAGCATACAATATTTTACTGTGTGAAACTGTAACACATAGCATAATAAATTAGCTATTGACTTGCAATTTACCATGGGCCTCATCGTAGCCTGTCATGTAACACGTGTTGTGGCATACCTTGTTTATGATGACACATACGTATATTTTGTTGGCAATATACCCTTCAAAGGCTTTGGTTAGTAGGGGCAATATTAAAAAAAAAAAAACACCTAACTAAAAAGAAAAAATATTTAGAATTTATAATTTTTATTAATATTATGAATTATATTCAGAATTTACGTGTATTAACAATGTACCAAAAATTAAACATTTAACTCGAACCAACATCTAACTCATTGTCGTTTCTATGTAGTGGATAATAATTTAAAGTTAGAGGTAATATAAAAGCCCTGACACAACGTTATGAAATCTATATTTATCTTCAAAAATGGAGTTTAAATCCCTTGCTGTGATTGTTTGCCATCGTTGAAGTGGATTTGTGAAAACAGCCAGTTCTGTTATTGTCAGTTTGGAAGTGAATTATTACTACGTTTATAACTATTTGTATCCCAAATAAAATATATTCTTATCTTGTATGTTTCATTATTGTGTCAAATAGTTGTATTAAAATTCTTAATATGAACATTTCTAAAAAGGGTTTAGGCAGATTTGTATACACTTGTAATGCCATTGCCTTATTTTTTTATTCCTCTCTAGTTAACAAATATTTCCAGTTTAAACAGTGCAAAGCCATGAACTAAAATCTTTCAACCTTTTGGAAGCTGAGATTTCAAATTTGAAATTAAATGAGTTATGTATAGCCACTAAATACTTTCAATGGTGTACGGTTTAAAAGTAAACAATATCACACTGTAACTTGTGATAGTGTGATATAGTGATTGTGATCCTCGTACTTGTGATTTTTGCTCGAGAACTTGCATTCTATGCAGTGACAACGTTGGACTGGATCCCAAGCAGCTATTGGGTATGTTAGAAACCTTTTCTTTCATTTATATTCTTTAATTTTTGTATATATTAATACCTTCCTTACAGGGCGAAGAAGATAGATTCAAATCCTCGAAACGTTGTGTTATAACTTTTGAAACTTAAAAGATATTATCAAAACTTTAAACAGCTCCAGTTTGAATAGCCTACTTCTGAGGAATGGCAGTGTAATTATGTCTGTTTTATAAGGGAATATGTGCACAATAATTCAAATTGTATTCATATCGTAAGATTTAAAGAAAAAATATAGAGTTCGAAAGCATTCTCTTTACACGGCCTTTACTATGTTTATCAGTATTCGTTATTCAACTTCAGACCCCTGATATTTTTAAATTTGCAAAAATGTAGAATAAAGAGAGGAGTGAAAACGATTGTATTTCCATGACAACAAACTCATATATGAATGCTTGGGGTGCTGGTTAAAAACACAAGTCGGCTTTGACGATATTATGAAGAAAGTTTAGGAAGAATGGATAGCAGATAATGTTGGTAAATAAGGTATGAGGTCTTGACTTAAGATTTTTATGTTTCTACTTTTGGAACTCCTTTTTTACTTGAGAAGTAAAATTGTGTTTTGAGACCCTCTTATGGTATCAATTAAACGACCTTTATGAGTTTAAATGTGTTTCTTTTCCTAAGACCTAAATTAAATTGGTTTGTTTTTAAAATGCTCAATTACATTATATGTCATAATTAGTATATATCTACGTTTGAAGATTGTTTTTTACGAAGAAAGGATTGCGTGCATATCTTAAAAATGGATCGAACCCACGAACTAAACAATATAGCAATGTCAAAACATAAATCAGTTTTTGACTTATATCTGCAGAGTGTAACTTAAGGGGAGTCGGACATGCCTATCTTACCCATGTCAAATTTGCATATTTTTACAATACTTTATAATGTAAACCTCATTTTCCACAGGAATACAAAATTACAACAGGTGTTATTATAATACACAAATAGTAAAAAGAATAAACAGGATATTTATATTATATCGAGCATCAAAGAAGGTAAATTACCAGTAAGCATATTTCAAGTAAGCATTAACATCGTATGAGTTTGAAGCATCAGTTACCAGACAATAAAAGTGATGGGATCGTGCTTTAATACGCTAGTGCATCTCGGTGCAATCAAGCTTATTAAATTCATCGTTTTATTCCCCAGCGTTAGATAATTCGTACTTTAGTCAGGTTGTTGGATTTGTATTATTAAAACAAACAATAAATTGGCAACTCTGATAAATGGCATTTTTAACAATGCATGTCTTTTATGCCAGTCTGAATAGTACGGTTTTTATCATGTGCAGTATACAAGTTTCTACGTAAGTATATTTCAGCATGCCACAAGTGAAGTTATTACTTATTTTGAGGGGAGAATGGCTGGACAATAGTTTTTTAAGGTTCTTCATAGTTCATTGGTATTAGATAAAAAAACTAAGTTTTTCAGCGTAATCATTATCTAATACATTTAGAAAAATGTTAAACCAGTTTTTAATAGAATGACTAGAAATTTCCTCTTTACATGACAAGAGTGCTATAAAAACAAAGAAAGAGGAAACACGGTCTCATGATTTTATCTTATAGCCAATAAGTCTATATTTTATTTTGGACCAGCCTTGACTGTATATGGTAGCAGTCCATGGTAATTGGTAATGAGATGGTAACTCTCCAGTTCCTTACCATCAATAGTCCAGTGCAACAGTTCAGTATAATGGTAACCTAACAGTTTTAGGAAAAAGAGTGGTGAAAATTGTGCAAAGATGGAAGGAGACGAATGTCAGTAAATAAGTGACAGGAAAACTGTTTTTAAATCTGTTAAATCATCGGGACAAAGAAAAAAATCCAACGGTAGAATAGTGAATATGAAAACTTAAACTTATTTCTTTATTACATACAAAATTTTAACATAAAAACAACCTTATGTACATCTCATAACAATATTTACTTTCAGTCGCTCTAAAGTACCTTTTTCAATACTGAAATTGCTTCTGTTTATTACATACCACATGAAAAGAGAGTCACATTAAAAACGAAAAAAGAAAGTGTAACACTATGAATGAATATAGGCGGAATCAAACCGTAAAACCTACAATATTACTCGGTATACAGCTAATTTAAAAGCGCTGATAGTAAAAACATCGTATTTAGTATCGCCATTAACACATGGGTTTTTGAATATTCTTGTCATGTTTACTATTAAGCCACCACATTTAACTTTATTTATTAAACCAATATATAAGTCATAAAACATAGTAATAAATACCTGGAGTACACGATAATAAAATCTAATGAGAGTATTATCAATCTTTATCTCGATACAAATTGCTAAAAAAATAAAACTTTCTTCATTAGCTATAAATAATCTAAATGGAAATTTGCTAAAAAAAATCATCGCATACACGGTGGTAATATTTTTTCCTATATTTCTATACAAATATGTTTAGATGTAAATATATATTATAAAAAAGTAATTTTAATATACCTTATCGTAAAACTTGTAATACATAATTAAAGAATTCTAAAAACAAACAAGCTTGAATAAAACAGTAAGTTATTTTTGCTGTTAAAACATTGTATTGTATTATACACGTTAACTTACCTTTCTTACATCCAATTTATTGGTGCAGATGAATAAAATATAAACATATTTTAATTCCCAAATGAGTCAAGAATAAACTTTGATAATTAAATACAGCCAGTATAGTCGTTTCAAATTTTGTTAATTGTAAATTTATATATTTATTGTTCATTTAATTTGACCAGATTATACTATATTTTTGAGAAACACTAAACTATGTTCTGGAATAAAACAAACAAGTCTGTCTCAATAAATACTCAAATGGAAGTTAATGTACAAAAAGTATGAGTAATCTAATCTGTAAACCACTTCTTATGATTCATTGTTTAATAAGTAAGTCCTTAGAAAACCCTACTAAATTTGACTCATACGGGGATAATGAATTTTCCATACGTACTGACAATGAAATATTCGGTTATAACCATCACTTATCAAAGATCGAGATAAAAATTAAAATAATTCTTCCAGAAACAGCTTATTTCGGCAACCCTATTGGAACTAATTTTATTTTTGTAAATTTATTGTTTGTATTTCTACGAAAAGTTTACATGATTGGATAGCATTACTTCCTCTACACTCTTCACTTGGAATTCTCTAATACCACATATTTGTTATTTACAAATGTATAAGGTAATATATTATTTAATTAAGTTGTCAAAAAGCAATAAGTAATTAGTGATTCAGTTCAAATTTGAACGCGCGTAATTGGTTTGTTTAATGCAGTAACAGATTTATCTTCTGTGTCAGTGACACGTATTGTTTAATCCGACTGCTCTGATGATACTAAAGCTATTTGCTAATACAACTCTGCATGCACAAAGAGCAAAGTATGAGATGGGTGGAGCGAGACAAAGTAATGAGTACTCGCTAAGTCCCTCTTTACAAGCAATTAGTGTAAGGATCTTTTATAATTTCTATAATTAAAAACATAATATAATCAAATTTTGACCTATCCCTATAAATAAATGTTTTTTTACTCACGTTCTTCTTGTATGATCCGTATGCATATAAATGAACTAAAAATATGGTAAATGTTTTGAAAAGACCAATAAATATGAGCTTAACAAAAGAAAAAAAGCAAACAAGAAAAATGTTAGTGGGAAGGTTTTATAACGGCTCAGAAGTGCTGGTATTAAAACCGTCATATGAAGATGATAACCACTAACCTTATGTAAATTTAGGCTACTTTGGTTACCAATATTAACAGAACAACTAGCTGTGACAATAACCAAGTTATAACACTTAAAGAAACCTCAGCAAATAAATTTGAATGCACTCTGGGACTTCAACAACACAATGTATGGCCGAAAGTAACTGCATTTCAGAAGACCTCCCCTCCCCTACCACCTTCAGCACCATGTTTCCTTTGATATTTCAGGTGACGTACAGTGCTATCACAGGAAGTGCCCAGATAAATTTTCCTCAGTCTTTCATTTCCTCTGATGTGCGTGGAGGATTTAAAATATACGCCTGTTCTGTGGAGGGACATAATGTACTTTCTCATTCTTATCACTTTAAAACCTCAGTTCACACGATTTAGTTTTTTTTAGTATTACTTCTCCTTTCACACATAATAAGGGAATTTCATAACTATATATTGAATGCCTTTATTTTTTGTCTCTACTCTTACTTTTAAATTATTTTAAACAGAGGTGGATGGGTCTGGTCTAATTAGGGATAGCAAGATAGATTCGTTCGGTAAGCATGTTAGATCATTATACTTATCAAACATGTTTTTTTGTTAGAAGTTTGTTTTTTAAGTTGGGAGGATCATTAAGGAGACAGGCGGTCCTCCGAAAATTTATCATATTTTAGTGATACCAAAATCAGTAACACTACGAGATCCACAATCTAATATCTTCCTTAGAAAGTCCATGCAGTCTTCACATTAACAGTGTGAACGTACTAAAAATTATAAACAAACACCACAATGTTATAAAAAAATGGATAGGAAAAATATAAATATATTATGTGTAAATATTATATAAAGACCCAAAAAAGTTTAAAAAACTAGCAAAAAGATGTGATATAAATATCACAGTTTTGAAGCAGAGTTATAAGGAAATAATAATAACATTAATGTAAACTATGAAAATTACAGTAACAAGTTATAAATTATACAACAAGAAAAGAACATGAATAGACTATGCAATGCAATAACAATGATATACTGAATATATCGTAGTGACATTGTGTAAAAAAACATATCGCTCACACTAATAAATGGTTCGATGATGAGTTGAGTAAATTTGAGGATAGTTGTGTTAATAATATAGTTATTTTAAATAAGTCTTTAGTCCAGGGCTTAAAAATGAAGGTAATGGTCTAAGGTACAATTACAAGAAAACAATTGTGAATCAAATTGTGATTACAGCACCAACCTGGTGAACAAATAAAAAAATAAACTTAAAACCAGTTGGCCCGATGTATATTCATTGGCCAGTGTAAATTCAAAAGCTAAATCTACTAGTTCTGTAAATAGTATGACATATAATGGATTTAATAAATTATGTCTCTTATTCTTAATGCATCTTATTTAAAAAATGCATTGATAGTCATGAAAATGGCCAATGTTTTGGTAGTAGAATGTTTTTACCTAACCAAAGCATTTGACACTGTGTCTCATGCTTATCTATTGACCAAGCTCTCTTTCTATGGCTTTAATGGTTGTAGTATTACTCTACTCTTATAAAGTCTTAATTTAGTCCTATATTATATACAGCCGCGCATGTGTAACTGACTGACTGACTGACTGACATATAGGTGATACAAATTCTAACATAGTTCTAGAAGTGATGGAAACGTGAAATTTTGCGCGCACGTCGCTCGTATCTTAAAACCTCCGGGAAAAGTCTGAAACCCGGACTTTTTTTACTTTTGAACCCCTCAAAAAAATTCCTGAACGGACCCCTGTTTTGCCCTTGCAGGCTTTCCTTTGAAGCCCGATAGCGGGGCGAAACCGTCGGAGCTAGCTTCGATCTGACGAATAATTCATAGTCAGGAATGAAGTGAACTACAAAAAAGGTCCAGTGACCTTTTACATTATCTCCGTTGGTTTGGCCACAAAACGCGATTACATTAAAATATTTTGAAATTTTCGCCTAAAAATTTTCCTTTCGGGCTCGATAGCGGCTAAACGGTTGGTCGTAGCTCAAAACAAATTTTCAATGGGATTTAGTAAATGGCGTGATCTACAAAAAAAGTCATGTAACTTTTTTGCCCTAACCTCAATGGTTTGGCCGTATAACGCGTTTTAAAGTTTTGATTTTCTAAGTTTTACGTGAGATTTTGTTTTTTCTGGGTCTTATTGCGGGCCAAACTCCTAATTATAGCACAGAATAAAAATATGGTTTTTATTACTAATTAACGCAATCTAACAAAAAAGGTCCAGTGACTTTTTACTCTATCTTGCATGGTTTAGCCGCAAACCGTGATTATGTTGAAAATTTCACTTAAAACCTAATCTTCCGGGCTTAATATTGGCCGAACCGTTGGTCCTAGTTTAAATGTAAAACTTTTTATAACTAGCTATTAATAAAATCTACAAAAAAGGTCCAGCAGCTTTCTATCGTTTATCTTTCCGTAAGCCTGATAAATGCTCTAAATGACAAATTCTTCGTCGTTACTTTTAGGTGTTTTAAATTTTTCAACTATAATTAGTGCGATTCATGCTGGTTCCAGATTGGACTTGTATTACTACGTTAACGAGTGACTAAAACCCCCTTCCACGTCGGAGTTGGCTGAGCGTTAGTGAAGTTTCAATAGTAGATAGGGACAGAGTGTTTTTTATTATGGTCACACCCTCTAAAATAGGCCCACGTGTGTCATTAACCCCTTGTAACATAACCAACCCGGATTACCCCCCGAAGGCGAGTAATAGATATAACGCTGTAATGTTAAATTGCGTTTTGTCTGGTCTTGAGCTGGTAGAACACGGAGTTCCGCAGGGCTCTGCTTTAGGCCCTTTTTTTATTATTTATACTAATGATCAACACCTCAGGTTTGGCATGAACGATTAAGCCATATTTATTTGCTGATGATCTGGCCCTTTCTGTTAATTGCTGGTAGAGCACGGAGTTCCGCAGGGCTCTGCTTTAGTCCCTTCTTTTTTATTATTTATACTAATGATCAACACCTTAGGTTTGGCATGAACGATTAAGCCATATTTATTTGCTGATGATCTGGCCCTTTCTGTTTCTGGCAATAATGTGGATTGTTCGACAATGAGAATTGATGGTGCTTCTACTACCAATTAGGACTGGTGTAATGGCTGTAGTCCCTGTCTTAATGAGCAAAAGGTAGTTAAAAAGTTTTTTACTTCAAGTCGCCTCAGGCTCTCATAGGCAGATACAGTTACGTTTATGGGAGTTCATCTTCAGCCATGGATTGGGGGGTGGGGGTTTGGAAGACTCATATAAATTGAATCGTAAATAACATTTCTCTTCTTATGAGGATTCTCAGTTGAAGAGTCTCAGTAAATGCCATCCTTACTATTTATTATGTTCAAATTTACAGTCACTTGTATGGTGTTATTATCTGGGGTTACCATTCCTCTGTTATTAAGTTATACATTATGCAAAAGAAGCAGTACGCAAAATTTGTAGAGCTAGACCTAGAGATCACTGTAATCCATTATTTACTCTACTGAAACTTCTCACACTTATAGCTATATACGTTTTAGATAGTTTACTATAGGTAAAAATAATACAGAACACTTTGAATTGTGTGAAAATCTCTATACGTATGATACCTAAAAGGAAAACAATATTTTTATAAAGTTTAATAAATATTTAAGTCCTAAAATTTAACTCGTATTAACTATGGGGTTACTGCTATTAAATTGTAAAACAAACGTATATAAAGAATCTGCCTACTTGCAAGTACAAAAGGCATTTTGTTTACAATGACTATGTAGACTTCTGGATTTTTCTTGCTATATATATACTATTGGATATTGTTATTTTCTTTTTTCTTTTACCTTTTTATATTGTTTATGTGTTTATTATGTTATCTTTAACCCTAAGACGAGACTAATGGCATTTTTATATGCTGTATGATCAATAAATCTTGATTCTTTGTTTCCTTGTTATTTCATTTTTCAGGATTGGCAGCCAAAGCGGCCGGCCTACTTTGGAGTGGTTGTTGACTGATCGAATGGTCTGCTAATTTATTGTATGAAGCCTGGATTAATTTCTTTTTAATGAATGAGGTCCCCCATGTATTATGGTGGCTTCATTACATTTCATAGGATGCACTTCGGTCCAATTTGTATTTTCTTTGAGTTCCTTTATTGCGTTTTGATTATATCCTTTTATTGTGTCGCTTAACGGTTTCATTCGCTCATGTATTACCGCTTGCTACTACATATTATATTATAAATACTGTTTACCAATACTTTGTGAACGCTCCATTTAACGCTTTTTGATTTTTCTAAGACTTCCGACTGCGTTTACCACCCATTGCTTCTTTTGAAATTGTCTAAAATCGGATTCTCTGATGGCTGTGTGGAGTGGTTTGTGTCGTATCTGTCAGATCGTGAGCAGTGTGTTAGTTCCAACGACGAAGACTCCTACTGGAAACCTGTGAATCGAGGAGTGCCACAAGGCTCTGTCCTTGGCCCTCTTCTTTTTTCAATTTACATCGATGATTTGACTGCTATGATCATACACTCATTTTTTTCACCTGTATGCCGACGATTTGCAAATTTACAGCCACTTTTCCGTTTCAAACTATCCAAACATTGTTGCTGACATGAACACTGACATTGACGCTATTGCAACGTGGGCCTTCAAACACGGACTTAAACTTAACGAAAGCAAGACTCAAACTATTACTTACTGGAACTTCCAGACTTCTGAGCGGTATCGACTTGAGCAACTCTCCTACACTCATACTGAACAGTCGTCCTCTTTCATACAGTGAAAAGGTCAAAAATCTTGGACTGACTATTACATAAACTCTTAGTTGGGCCGATAATGTTACTGAGACTTGTGGCAGGGTATTTGCTGGTATTCATAGTCTTAAGCAATTTGCTATTTATTTACCCTTGAATTTGAAAGTAATGCTAGTTAAGACACTGATTTTCTGCCATTTCAATTACTGCAGCGAAGTTATAAATGACATGACGGTTGAGCTCTCGGACAGATTACAACGTGCTCAAAATTATTGTATTCGCTTTATCTTTAACCTTAGACGATATGACCATATAACACCCTTCACCAATCAGTTACATCTGTTAAAGTTGAATCTACTCCGTCAGTTCCACATTCTTAGCATGTTACATTATATTTTGTATAACGATTATTCCCCTTCCTATCTGTCTGAACGTTTCTCTTTCATTTCTGAAACAACCAATTGGAATACTCGACGTGGAGCCTCTCTGTTATCTATTCCTGTTCATTTATCCTCTATTTACAGTAAATAATTCACAGTCTCTGCTTGTCGACTCTGGAATAATCTCCCGGATCATATAAGAGGTATTCGTAGTCGGGAACAGTTTTGGTTAGGGACCATCTGTTTTGGGTCCTCGTCGGGTTGACAATATCGTGGCATAGTGTATGAGACGATGGCTTTGTATGAATGGTGATGAGTGAATGTCTGTTAATTTCCTTGTAAGTTTTATTCTATTTATTTATTTTTAGTTACATAGAGAACCTTTATTTCATTTAATACTTTATATAAATAGAGATTATAATTTTTGAATGTAAAATAGTAATGTAAACTGTATTGTGGCTCTTGTTTTACAGTAATAGTATAGTTTATTAATTTATGGTTTGGTGTAAGAGAGAAATTAATAGTCCAAACCTCGCCAATTGAATATGTTTTTACGTTGTATTCAATAAAGACATTTTTCATTTCATTTGTGCCATTTTGAATATATTGCAAATCTAGAAAGTAGTTTTTTTTTCACTGAATGGTGTCAAGAGTTTGGAAAATCCTGTTTCCTGCATGATTAATATAGTTTCTTAGGAAATATAATGTGACTCGAGGTTTTTACAAATCACCGGTTGTGTATTTAATTGATATAGAATGATTGGTAGAGATGGAATCATGTTATGAATAGTTATGTTTGACCACTCTGTGCTCTATTGCTGGATTTTTATTTATAATTTTTTTTTTTGCTAGACAAAGTAAATTTAGAAAAATATAAGTGTTTTATATACTATCAAGCAAACAAAACAATGCATCCACTCAAATCATAAAAGTTAGAACAACAAAGTCGTATCCACTTAGTTGCTTTTATCCTGTCACACTTAGAAATGAGGAAAATAAGGAAATGGATAAGAGGAAATGGTGTCACGCCTTCCTCAGTTCAATCCACTCTTAATAATACTTTCTTTAAAAAAATATAATCTTTTTTGAAAAAATTATTTTAGAAATGTTACACTGTTATGACATTTACTTTGACTATCAATTATAAGACTAGGAGGCTAATCTGTTTCTCCTAGTTTAGTTTAGATTTTACTCCAGGATCAGATAGAATATAGTTCACATGTGACGTGCAGATTATCTCTGCATATAAAAGGCATATAAAGATGACATTTTGCACACACAGGATATATGCTTGTAACAGGAAAGTAAAATATCTTTTAGAAAGATTAACCACCTTGGAGGTTAATATTGGGTTGCAACCATTATAATATTATATGCAAACCTTATATATGTCCAAGAGAGATGGAACTTAACACAAGTGCCCTATGACCTACTTAAAAAACTCGAAAGAAATTTCACAGTAACCAGTCACCCATAAAGATTAAAATGGGTCTGCAACCCGTAGAATTGTTTTTTTTTAACTTCCCGATGTCTAACAAAATGAAAGTTGACACATATGTCTCTTATCAGGAAAATGCCAAATTTGTCATTAATATCGACTAGCAGTTTGGGTTTAAATATGGTAGCAATCCTAGGGAAAGGTTTATTTTTGTTTGATCCACTTGAAAGTGCCCTGAGAGGTGAAAGTTTACACATACATGGTTCTCTACTTGCGTTACGACCGGAAATACAAAAGAATATTACTAGAGTTTAATTTTTAAACCAAATGAATATATTACTTCTTAATGGGGTCAAAAATTTAAACGCTACTTGGGGACCGAAATTAAATTGCAATAATAAGAAGTACAAATATTGTAGCTATATAAAAGGAAGGTGAACACGAGCTAAATTCTAAGGATCAGAATTAGATACTTTTTGACCAACAAGGACTTTTTAGACCTATGTATGTATTTGTTTTCTTGGTCTTAGATAAAAAAAAACACACACACACACACACACACACATATATCCATAATCGGGATAAAAGTTCAAACGCTCTTACCCACCGAAATACTTGAAGTCAAACTAGATTACAATGGACAGACGTAGTAAATTTTTTAATAAAGTACATTTTCTACACCAACAATTATTTTTTTATCTAGTTAACAATAATTGTTTGCAATTATTGCAAACGTTACTAGGAGCAAGTCTAATAACTCAGACTGGGGAAAGATTACAAGGGCTGGAAGCAGACTTCTCAGCCAGAGTATGTATGTATATATTTTGATTGTGGAAACAAGAAAAGTACTATGGATTGCAACTTAATATTGATCCAAACCTCAAATACTTCTTCAGACAATAAACCTGAAAAAATAGCCAGTGGAAATTCATTTATCTTTTAAACCTCTTGAAAATGATTACCGAAATAATAAATACCTTAAACATATAAATAATGTATTATAGCACTGCATGAAAAGATTACTACGGAATTATTGTTCCTCCTCCCTGAGCTAAAGAGTTAAATTGTTACTGAAATTGTTTGAGATATTCTTTAAAATATTACGGAAATTTTCAGAAAAAATACGTATTTTATTGATACTCATTAAATTACTTTCCCTCTCCGACTTAAATGATTAAATTTCATTTTTCAGAATTTCTTCAAGATAGGAATATCATTTACTGACATTCAACTATTACGGGAGTTCTTATTATGAAATTATATGTGATATGACTATAACGTACTTGAAATGTAATACGAAATCTGAACCAAAGCCGTATAAATGTCAAAGTGACATCAGAAACACAATGTCTCATCCTTACCAGCCAGGTACAGTAATTTATATATTTCTTTCACAGTGGTCAGAAAAGACAAAGGTTGACATTATCTTGATCTATGTTCTCAGTAGACTAAAATAATCTCCTGCCTCTGAATTATTCAACTTTTGTAATTTGAATTAACTTTGTTATTAACATCAGTGTTCATTTTATAAGTGAGGTCATTGCTGTTTTGCCATTGCGGCTAGACTTTTAACAAGCCAATATTTTATTTAGGTCAGAAATTATAAATGCATAAAAATGTACCAAGAATTCTCCAACTACTAACTTTGCTTGAAAGAAACGCATTTATATGAGAGACAAAGCCTTCAGTCACTCTCTCATTCACTTATCACCAATTCTAAAACTTCCCGATGTATTGAAAGTTCAAATTTGGCACGCTTATGCCTCATGACGTAAATAGAAACAGCATTTTCATAAACATAAAAAAATCTATAGAGGTTGGAATCGGGTTCCAACTCGTAGAAGACTATATTGTAATTTTTTTATCTTCACGAAGGTCTGGAACGATTACGTTTGAAACACCCGTTCCTTATGTTCTGAACTGACAAAGTGAAGACTGGATGCTGATCAATAAACCAGAGAGGAGGAAGATCAGCAATCACTAGTACGACAACCAAAATTCTTGCACAGGAAGTTGATTATAATGCCCGGAAGTAGTCGCTTTTTTAACAAAGACGATATTTGTGACCTATATGTGCACACTGCCCATTGGATTGATCAATGGTAGTATAAACACCTAATTTATATATTATCATTAGAAACGATCTTGTACTATTGACAATGTATTATAAAATATTCTTATTTCCATTCCAAAATGAAGTAAACCCACAAAACTTATTATAGCATAAGTGCCTCAACTGAAACTTTTACAATGTTTATTTAAGGATTAATAAATTATAATCTACAACCGTTAAATGTTAAATAAATCATTGAATATATTTAATTAAACATCGTGAAACGGAACTTACAAAACGTTTTTCATCTCCAACTTTAGGGTCCTTAAACATTTATTTAACAGATCTTTTAAACTAAATCTACAAAAATAAGTATTCAATTGATTGGGAAATTGAAACATCTGTCAGTGATTATCAATATTATCTAAGGAGTGCTTAGAATCTTATTTAAAAAGAGTACGCCCATTGTGTCCCTGTATGTTTTTAAAGAACATGGTGTATAACTGAAGTTACTTACTAGTTTACACTTATTTTTAAATGTTAATACGATATAGTATGATTAGTACTCAAATTTAAATTACCATTGGTCAAATTTGCTCACCAAGTTTGGTGGTGGTCCATAGCTTTAATATAAGAATTAAATATGGTTTATGTTTTAAATTAAGGAGCATAATATTTTATACTCTATGGAAGTATTGAAATATTTATTTTAAGTAGTAGGCGAAAACAAACATTTCCCTGACACATAAAAATTCAGGAATATATTTAAATATCTAATTAGTAGTGTAGCCTGACTCTCTAGCCATTCAGCAAAATTGCATATATATATATATATATATATGTATGATTTTTAAACATACTTCTAAACTGTAATGCTTGTATTTTGTGTGATTAATGTTTTAGCCATTATTGTTAAAAATAAGTACTTAACAATACTGCTAATCTAATACGATAATGTGTAATACTCACTATAGTCTCAGAAGGTGGTGGAAACCGTGTTAGTTGGGTTCGCTCAGTATTAATTCAGTTAAAAGCCTCGACCGGAACAGAAAACTCCCCTCGGTGTAATTGCATGTGGTGTAAGTTTTCATTTTCAATACTTTTATCCACAGTATAACTAGAGTAATTTTAAAGTCTCTTTTAAAATAATTTACAATATCACAGTATCAATTTAGTTTATATATTGAATCTCTTAATAATGAACATTGAAATAATACTTTACATAAAAATTCCTACTCCGATTCTAAATTGTTATGGAGTATAAGTCCTTTCAAAGGATTACTTAGACAGACAACCCTGGTCTAAAATATCTCAAATTATATCGAAATTGTTGGAAATACTTATTCAAATGTTATGGAATTAAGCTTTTTTAATTTGTTGGTCTCATAGATATTTTTCACTCTCCGACTTCAATACCTCAGAGCTTACTAGTTAAATTATTCTTAAATGAATCAGGAGACTGGAATATCTCCCAGTGACCATAACTTATTTTCAGGAGTGTTGCTCCTTAAAAAGGACATGTCTAGGACGTCCCTGCTATTCAATAGGAAATAGCGTGCAAAGCTCGAGCATTGTAAAATTGATATTGCATGTATTAATATATTCACAAAAATTGTAGCAGTAGCTTTTAAACAGGTAAAAAATTTACATAAATCAATGGATGAAATATTATAAATTTCTAGGCAAAGGATTTTATATTATTTAATAAAGGTAAATACATAGATAACAAAAGTTTTATTTAAAAATAAACTATTAACTTTAACTAAGATCATTAGTATGTGTATAACAGCTGTCTAAAAATCGTCCATAAACTAATAAATTGTTTGGGTATAGCCAATCTATTTAAATGAGGGTTGAAAACAAGTTGGAAGCATTATTACTATAAAATTTTAAGTATGACATATTAAATTGAGTTCAACTACACCAATAAATTACACTCTAGCTAGTGAAATATAAATAAATTATTGTACTAACAACTTATTTTTAGGTTTATAGTTGCGGTCAATACAAACACACACCTATAATAAAGTAAAAAGGTATTATTAGTTTAAGAATTGTAAAAAGAGCTTATTTCTTGTAAGGGAATAATGTTTTTTAACTCACCTTGCCCACTTATGTCCTAGTTTTTACAGTAGTGGAAAGACCAACTCTTGACACCTTATTAAAAAGGAAAGACTGGTAATGGCACTGTGTTGTAACTTTACTAAACTTATTGAAAATTTACTTTGAAAGCTTTTGGAAAGCAATGTTTGGAGAAGGGCAATATTTCATATTTTTATATTTTACTTTTTCAACTTATAAAACAGAACAAACAGTGTTAGGAAGTTCAATATAAAAAAATAATTTTTATAGTACAAACTTTATGTATCATAACTTTATAAAAAATTATTGTTATAATTAAATTGTAAGTCAAGATTATAGTGAATTAAACAAAATAACTTTTGATTATTTACCATAAAAGTAATTTTATTTACATGAATTGATTTATTATTATTGGTTTATTGGTTTATTCTTGCAAGATAGTCTATTAGTTAAATTAATAGCAAACAGTCAAAAGTTTCGTTGAGACTAGGCCTACTTTCTCCATCGAGTCTTATCGGTTGCCAACTAGTAGTTAAATATACCAGTAGTATTAGTGTTAAATTGTAAATATTTATTACCAGTAATTAAATAGGTTTAACGCACTGTGAGCGACTCATAATCCACCGATGTTTAACATTTTTAATTTTGAAGAGTGTTTTTTGGGTTTAACATCAAAGTTTTATTCTGTAGGTTGCAATAGGTCTGGACTGATCGAGTAATTGTACTTAGTGATTTGCCTGTATTAAGCGCATTGGCATATATTATAGAGTGCACAGAGTTCACACAATATGTGATTTTGTTACTTAGGCGTGCCAACATTCTAGTATGATTCGTTTATTTTAATCTGGACTGGGTGACATGTTGGCTTATTTATGTATAGAGATTAGAGAAGTGATCAGATTGCAGATTTTGAGCCTACTGTTTTTCGCTGCATTTTATACCACCAAACAGTAGGACGTCCGGAAAATCCTCTTTGTTTTACTGTTCAAAACACACGTGAATATTCAACTATTATACCGCCTCCACAACGCAAAATATTAACTCAAATAAATTGAAACGTAAACGCCAAGAGCATATATGCAATATCGCTCAAATCTTTCTCTGATTTAATATCTCGCTAATTGGTTTGACGTATTGCCGGTTACGTTTGTTAATAGTGATAAATTATTGAAACCTAATTTTGCCAACTTACACAGTTCGCTGTGTTTGACATCCATCACTGTCAAACACAATCACAGTTGTGTAGTGTCCCAATTAGATGTTTGCTCATATGTCATAATTTATACCTTAGTGAACCTGTTTTTATTTACGTAGTTTTCTGTTTAGAGACAGCATATTTTGAGGATTAAACTTAATTAAATATCTGATAAGAGTTCCCTAGTATTGGTCCCGTAAACCTTTTAATTCGACCTTCATATTCTTTGATTGTCTAACGTTTGGGATATTTTCTTACTGTAAAAACATATTACACATACTTGTTATCTATTCACACAACGTCAGCTTCAACTGTAGTCAAACAAGGCTAATTTAATAAAACCACATTACACGCGTAAGTCTGGTAAAATATTTATCCTATAACAAAATCGATAACGTTGAATCGACAGTTTTACTTGGAAAAACACAAACTTATTTATTACTTTTAAGTGAGGATTCTTTGGATGATCGCTAACATAAGCAAGGCTCAACAACAAATTTAGCAAAAATAAAAAACCTTATAGGTTACCAGATATGCCTTAGATCAGATGGAGATTAAAATAGCTGGAATTAGATAGACGGCTTTGTCTCAAGAAGACCGTTTATATCAACGTTGGCATATATTTTCTTGATCGGGTTAGCAATGCAAATATCATTGGTGCTCCGGAGTTTATATTACGATATTTAAAAAGATATACCTATGATGTATTCAATAGGAAATATCGTGCATAGCTGAAAGTAACTACTAGAAAAAATGCAATAAAGAACTCTATATTTTAGGAAAATACGTATTTACGTAATTTTCTCAAAAGAAACAAAAATTTTTAATTTTTTACCTAACCTATAATAAAGAAGATCTTCGCTTTTTATATAATGATATCGAGGTGCTACAACAGCTGTTGTCAAGCACAAAGGCTGAATAAGGGGCCGAGCACAGAGAGTTCACTTTTACTGTAAGTGATTAATTTAATCAACACGTCCTCTTTGTCCTGGACTCAATTATGGTATTAAATTACTCAGATAACCGTTAGTACTGTCATGCTTATTTTGCTAACCTTTCAAAACAAAAAGGTTGTTTTATTTTTGCATTTTACATGGGATTAAATATATACATTCTTCGTATTGATTTTAATTTATTTCATCAAGGGTGTAAATTAAAGAATGCTCAAAATGTGATGCATGTAGCAGTTTGAAATGAAAATGAAAAATGACTTTATTAGAGGCGAAGTTAGGACTATAAAGTCCTCTCTACCACTTAACCTCAATTGGGTTTTGGGTTAGTGGATAGCAATCTATTTAGATAAAAATGCAATGAGTAATTATTCTAATAATGTTACACTATTCTAGTTTGTGTTATATTTTTAAATATTTTTCTCTTTAGATTAACTGTAATTAAATCAATTATAAATAGATTATTTTGAAATGTATTCAAATAATAATGATTATTATATCTTTTACATTTTATTAATAATTCTTTTCCTGCAATAATTGTATTAAATATTTGTTTTTCAACCCCGTATGTGAACTATTCCAAAACCAATGTAATTGTTGTGTATTTAATAAGTAATGTATTTTAAAAATTTTTAAATATAATTCAGGTAAGGAACTGGGTTAGTGAAAGTAAAACGAATTCAAGATATTATAGTGTAAGATCAAGATTTTTCAGCTCAATAAGAATAAAATCATATCCAACTCCTATCACCAATTCATATCTTCTGAACTAGTTTGGCTTTCTTATCAACATCCGTGATAAACACGCTTTTTGGGATAATTTCCACCTAATCCCATATTACGATATCACAATCGTAGTTTCAAATGTGAATACACCATTAGTAAAGATTATATACATCTTCATATAGATAAATGTGAATGTTTCCGATTGTGCTAAATTTTTATTTAAGAATTTTAAATATTGTAAGGTTTCAGGATAGTGTTTTCTAAATCTATAAAAATAGCTATATAATTCGGTTACTAGTATTTATACAGAAATATATAAAGTAGACTTTGGATTTCTTTAATCATTTATAACAAATAGTTACAATGCACTAGAAAATAATCTTTTACCCAGTTGAATATAGATAATAATGATGCAGGTAGCGAGGTAAGTTATGTTCTAAAGGATACAAAGTTAGGTTAGAAGTTAACCATGATTGACACGACGACCTCAGGATTCAAGCTTAATACCATGTCATGTCCAAGAAAACAGGTAATCATGTCAAGGTAGCGGAAGGTAGTTTTGAATGTTTAATAACTTAAAAATAAGATTATAACAATTTACAAACTATAATTAAAGTTAGTGCATTTAATTTTTAATCTTTTGTCACCTGACACATAAAATTAAGTAAGTAAATAGACATAGACATATTATACTTTGTTTGGTTCTCAATCTAATTCATGCATAATACAAACCTAAGTTATCTATACATAATCAATATACTTACTATTTTTAAACATAATAATAATCGTTTTAATGGAAAAGACATTTTTTATACTTCCACATTAAATTTATTTTAAAAGCGCTTTCGCCGGTTAAGGCATCATCAGTTTGACATTGTTTATTTTCAACCAAAGATTAAATTAAAGTAGTGGCCCGTTAAGGATGTGTCACGTCCAGGTAGTGCTGGGAGTGCGTAACTCACAATCGATGGAATATTCTTCGAGTTATTGATTGTCCACATTACTACCACGAAGACAAGGTAAGGATACTGAGACAGCGGAAGCCATTTCTGCATGACTGTAATAGAGGTAGCCCTTCGATTATTCGGACAAATACTTATTGTAATAAAAATACTTTGGAGACACCTGAAATAGGCCGTGAGTCTAAGGGATAGCAATATTCTAAGCGCATAGATAACTCTTCTAAGTCTACTATAAAGCTGGGTACATACATAACTGAGCCGTGGTAACGGACACTGGACAGTCTAAAGCTATTCCGAAAAAAGTCACTGAAGTGACTGCCTTCATTTATAATGCATATAATGAAATAATTTCAGTAATTTAATTTAGAGCGAACAATTGCATGAAACTTTAGTTGTGTGATTTCAATATAAGGTGGAATAATCAACTTTTGTGTTTCTGAACTGACTTGACCACTCTATTTTGGACGTTAGATTAATGACGTCTAAAAAGCAGGGTTCTATCATTTACATAAATATAGATGCATAAACTTGGCGAAGGAAATATGATCATCAAGAACATTAATGGAAATGATGGGCTATGGTCCAGGAATACTTTTATGTGGAATTCAATTCTGACAATTTGCTTAATCAAATCGGATTATTGAAATTTATACGAATTTTAAATATATAAATGGTGAAGATTAACGATTTTAACTCTTTCAAAGCATGGTTGATATTTTAAACGCATAACCTATGAAAATTATGCCTTTAATTATTAAAGTTAAGAAGTCACATTTACATTATTTCCTGACAGAGTTATATACTAAGTTTCAATGCTATAATACATTACATTTCATAAAAGGGGTATCATTTTAAAATTAGAATCGAGCAACACGAATATTTGATATGTAGGCCTACCATTGACATTCTAGAGTAGCAGCGTATATCCCGTGGGAACCTTGACAAATACGAGCCGCTCCCTGACCGGTCATACTCTTACTGCGGGAACAACTCTCACGTCACTAGCTCGACCTGAGAAAGTTTGAGATAACTCTCGTTTGTACAAATACTCGTGTGTCGTTGTATTTCTCACTAGCTAACGTTTTAGTGTTATTTCCCCAAAGACTGTCAACTTACTTAAGTTAAAACTCTCACGTTACTTCTAACTTATGTAAATTTGCATATTTTTATATTGACTGTATTTTAGCTAAAAGCCAATTAAAATATGTACTACTGCATCTAATAATAGTGTTATTTTATTAATTATCAATCCAATACTACATGTTGTTTACAGGCTTCCATTCTCTGCCAGAATTAGAATTCAAAAGTTAAATGATGCTTTAGTTTCCAGCTAATTGCATTTGAAAGATTTGACGTATCCTCTTGTGTCATTACCAATAGTGTTTACGACTTTATTTATTATAAAAATTTACCGTTAGTTAGCTCCATTTTATATAATGCAACATTTCACAACCTAGTTAGCCAGTACAACTTAATATTACTTTTTATCCAATGTTCCGGAACTAAATTATCGGCGGACTAACTACCTAATTGGCACGCGTATGAATATTTTATTGTAACCCTTAGTAGCAGCCCAACTACGTGACCGATTTCACCTCGCGCGCTATGTCCGTAAGTCAAATTTATATTTTCGTATTATTAAATTAGCCCTTTGATGCCAAACATATAAAAATGAATGTAACGTAAAGTAAAGTTGTAAATAGTAAAGTAACTTACCCTTGAAGATCTTTATTTGCTTGATTGAAATGGATACAACTTGTGGCGTCGTCCTTCTGACGAGCACGTTGTCGTCATAAGTTTTTTGTCTCATTAAATGGCTAATACCGTCGCGAATTTGTTTTAGGCGAGCTCACATATTATCTACTCCTCTTCTAGTAAATTACCGACTAGAAATAACCCTTCTTAGACTACAGCTTCAATGTCTCGTGCCAAGACGCCGACGCCCGGGTTGTGAGTCTACATATTGCGAAGGGAAGTAAAATCTTAAAGTTTTATAAAGTAAAGTATCGTAGGCATAATTCCATAGAACATTGGATATTTTAGGCCCACCTGTCAGATATACATTTTTAGTTCTTGTACTCTAATTGGCAGCAACGTGGCGAGGCATACATTTAATTTACCAACTAAAAGTGGTGCTTGTAAGTTTCTTTAATTAAATTGAACTTATAAGTAAATTTTGCAATTCGAGTATTTATTACTACGACCTCAGAAGTCACCTCCCCCATGTGTTATCGTCATTCGGTACAAAAAAGGTAAATTATTTCAATAATAGAATGTTCTTAAAAATTTGAAAAGCAACAATAATTTGAGTTTGGGCAATTATATGTATGTTATTTTAAATTAAACATTTCACTTTTTAAAAGTGGACGTATATGTACAAATTATACAATAAACCAGTCTATACATCTTTCTCCCTCACCATTCTGATGAGAAGTGGGTATAGAAGTTGCTAAACTAATTTTAATAAATACAAAATGTATACGTGACTGCAATAAAAACTTATATAGCCGATAATGCTACTACAGTAAACTGGAAAGATTAAATAAACAACTTATAAGATATTTTGAAATAAGACAGAAATAAATGTTACCATGGAAATATATTTCAAAAAAAGTAAATCATTGTTGTTTTACAAAGGCTAAATGAGAGGTTTTTTGTAATATCTGACAATAACATCCTTGTACGATGGTTACAAGGATCCATTTGTGAATCTAAACTACACGATGAGATTATTTGTGACACTTTAATGTAAAATTGTATGTTATTTAAAATAAAAAAGTACTAAAAATGTAATTTAAAATACCAATATTTCTGCCTTGTTTTAAAAATAAGTTGCTGAATGTTCTCGTAATGTGCCGTTAATAGGGAAGCTTGATTTACGCCACCAACAAACAAATAAGATAATAAACTTACAGCTTACTATAAGTTGCAACTAGTCCTTAATATACGTGTAAATCGTCAACAATGTTTGATCTCAAACTAATACTACTTTAGAAAAGTATCACTGAACAATTCGAAAACACATATATAAATCTCTATTGGTGAAATAAAACTGTAACACTTCAGTTGAGCTTTAGAGGTTGTACTAGTACAAGTAGCTCGTTTTCCTATTCCACATTGCTTACGAGGATAGGTGAAATAAATTGTAACCCTTTTTCGAATATCAAGCTCTTCCTATTATTCCCTACTTGTATTTTTTTACACTTAATCCTTTTAGTAATTTTGCTATAAAGATAAATACTCTCAAAACTTTGTTATAAACTTAGATGTCTTAGATTAAATGCTTTACTTGTTTTTACAAATTTTGTTCATACTCTTCTACTCATCAAACCTGTTGTATTACTTTATTAAAGTCCTTTGCGTCTTAAAATAATTAAAATATAGTTCAATACAATAATTTAGTCCCATTGACATGCTAATACCTTATGAACATATAAAAAGTCTAAAAAGTTCAAACAAATTTTGGTTTTCTGTGAATAATCTGATTTTCATTAATAAACATTGTTCTAAAAGGTTCTGCAAATTCTTGGACCGAGAACCCCTTGATTACACTACCATCAAAGAACAGGACATACATAATAGACTGCAATGTTGGAATTACTTTCGTAGTATGGTTGAATATACGAAATAATTTAGGATTTTTGTTTTTCAGCTCTAATTTTAATGCCTTCAAATTTAAATTTGTTTTAGATGCTCACCTCACCTGCCGTGTAAATATATAGATTTATAGATCCAGATCGTATGCATGATCACACTTTGAAACACATTAAAAAACTGAGAAACCAACTTTGAGGCAGGTAATAAATACCGTGACTCAACATTGCAGTAAACAACCTCAAAATACCTCAAAATTCGTACTAAATTATGGAGTCGTCTATTTTAAAATGTCGTTTTCCGTGTAATAAACCAATATATTTTATTATTGAAATCAAAAAATTGAATATGCACTCTTAAATTAATCCTTGTCAAATATGATTATGACACTTTAATACAAACTGTAAACAGGCTTTGTACAATGATTTTTGCACAGCTGGAAGCAGGAGCTGAAACACAACAAGTTGGCTTATAATAGTTATTGTTATACAAACATACTGCTACAACAAACAAACCCTTTCTGCAACTTTACATTCTAGTCAGATATACAATGTACTGATAGTTTTAAAATATAAGTTCACAATCGTGACTGAACCACACTTTTTGCATTTCTTGTTCAATTACCAGTTTTAAATACACAATCCTCTCAGGTGAATCATTATTCACTATGAGTCAATTATATAATGTGTATTTATTTATGAAATATCTCGTAGTCAAAATGCATTTATAAAAATGTATGTCAACGTGATCCATGGATTACATTACATATTGTAAATCCAATAAAACTGAAATTTGTTTGACCTAACATTGTGTTTCTAAAATATTTACGACACTCAAATAAACTATAATACGCTATACAATAATTACAGTCTGTGACTATGTACAAAATGGACTCAAGTAATATAATGCACCCAATGTATTAACATATAATGAAAGATCAGTGTTAAAAATTTTATTGAATCAGTATTTACATTACAAACTGCGAGACATGAACAAGTTTAAAAAAAATAAAAGAGACTGAGTTTATTTTAACTTTATTTATAATGTAGTTATGGTGAGAAGAGATGATTTAATGTAAATGTTGAGTTTAGCTCCAGTTCAACCCCCTCTTAATGCAGCGGCTGGAATCTGACGCTGTCACAGACTTTACTCCAGAATTCAGGAATCATGAAAGAGATCTAAAACAAGACGGTGAAGAAAAAGCTCAAAATCTTTAATTAGTTTCGATATCAAAGACACCTAAACTAAATAATATATGATAATGTACTAAACATAATCTGTCACAATACTTC
Organism: Homalodisca vitripennis; assembly: GCF_021130785.1. Taxonomy (NCBI): domain Eukaryota; kingdom Metazoa; phylum Arthropoda; class Insecta; order Hemiptera; family Cicadellidae; genus Homalodisca; species Homalodisca vitripennis. The sequence goes on from NC_060208.1 coordinate 226,551,182, forward strand.
GCATACAATGCCTTTTATTGAAATATTCTGAGAATTTATGTAGGTGAAGAGGTTTTCTCATTTTCTCATCAGTACACAATTCATTCCTAAAAAAGTTCATTTTGAGTATATTCACCACCTGTTTTATACCTCTTCAGATAAAGATGGAGCTAAACTCAACATTCACATAAACATTTTTTAGGTGCCCATCATTTAGGGGACAACGGTCACAAACAATTGCGCGTACAGATACTCTGAGGTTTCAGCTCTTTCACTTTATAATTATGTTTAAAGCTGCATAACAAAGATAATTTAACCGGCTAAACCTCCTCCCTATCTACACTGCTCACCAAGTCAGGACAGCTGTCAAGCGAACTACATAGCTCTACAGAAATTATTCTGGTCCTCTGAGCTATTTTTTATCTTAAATTATTATGAAGGAAACATCACCTTTCATATCATTTCAAATATAATGCTTTTTTTTAAATATTCTGATAATTGATGTAGCAGCTGTTGTATACTTCTCCTGTATACAAAGAATAAAATGTACTCAGCAGCATCCTTTCCACCTTGTTAGTACCATCAAATGCTGGCGGTGCACTTTCCTATCCTGACAGAAAGTGACGAAAACGTCCTTATCTAGTTAGGTTAAATATTAAGGTAAAAATTTCCATCTACGTGATATTCCTGAACATGTGTTTCTCTGTTTGGATAGATTTTTAGTCTTGATTTATCTAGTTCCTTGCTAGTAGAAGCCAACATGTTGCTAAATTACATTAGACGTTAATTTTAATATTTTTTGGATTGGTTGGATAGGAGTAAGTGAAAGTATATTTTAATCAGAGGACTCTGTGTTACGTATTCGAACTGAAATGAGCTATTCATATATAAAAATAAACGTATACAAATTAAATGAACTAGGGATAATGGTTTAAAAACGCTGTGTTCCAAGATGCTTTCCTATTATAACAACTGAAGAAGTGGTTAGATTCTAATCCTCAAAAAGGTATGTTCTAGTTTTCTCTATGTTTCTACTATCAAACATTTTTGATACCCTGTTGTAATTTCAACTCATCCATCGTAAATGTACGTACATAATTAGAACTTCGAGGCTGAATAATAAATATTTTTGTAGGATAGAATTTTATAAATATATCAATATAGATAATTATGTTCAATATTTGAGGTATTATGAATTAAAAATGCCAGGTGGAAACGACAACCTTTAACTTTACAAACAACAATAGTATTGGCTCATTGTGGTTTGTGGAAGGTCAATTTGCCGGATCAACCTATTAGATTAGCGAACGCAACACTAATGGCTATTGTTGAATAGGATTAGCCAGCAATCAGTGCCCTGATGGTTACCGAAACACAATTGTCCAGATGAACCCAGGTGAGGCGCTATAAACGGTGAACCGAGAATATAGTAATGATTTTCCAATTGCGGTAGAAACGTAATTGTTAAGTATGAAACCTTAGTATTCATAATTTAAAGAAGCTTTTGAGGACAATGCTCCTGATAAGTAATATACCATTAGCGATGAAATACATTATTTAACCTTTTAATTGAAAAACAAATTTGCTTACATGAAAATGAAATTACTACGTCACTGTATACAGACAAATGTATGTCAATATAAACGATTTTATAAAAAAAAAAATTTTTTGAAATTTAATCAAACATAACAGTATTAAGTTACAATTTGTTCATTAGATAACAACTCTTAGCATAGTTTCAGGTGCACTATTTCAAATGTTTTCTAGCCCTCGACCAACGTTTTACAAGATATACTTATTAATTTTATTGGTTTATTTACTGGTATATTAATTTAGAGGACATCTTTAATTTTTTTCCATCAAAAAATTCATCGAAAAGTTTCGTGTACTATTCTAAACACGAATATAAAAATAAGTGGATAAAAATTCGTTTTATCTAAAAAAATCCTTACATGAGGACGCTTACATGGATTTTTAATAACCGATACAAATCTTTTTTATGTGTTATTCTTAAAATATTCATATTAATATCCATATTTAATAATAACAAAAGGTAAATCTCATTGTTAATTTGAGTTATATTATTAATTTTTATAGATTTTTATCACTTAATTTCAGTGATATTTGTCAGTGAAAGACAACGAGTTTAATAACTCTTCCGACTTAACAATCTTTGATAAATGTAAATTAGTGCTAATGTAGAATGTAGTAGGTACATTTCGATTTTGAATGAGAATTTATAATACAATGTTTGTAAACAAGCAATGAAATTTTCCATCTCTATCCACCAAAACGTGTTATATTTAAAAATTTACTTGTATCGTGTTTTAGATTCTTTATATAGGGAACCAAGTTTTGATTTTTTTCTGTTTGACTAAAGCTAATTTGCTTTGCGTTTTAGCTCTTCAACAAATTCTTAAAAAATTATGCAGGAGGCAAGTGGTTAATATTAATTTTGTAGTCACATTTAACATTTAGCTTTAATTAAACCCAGCCAACGTTACATACGCTCTATCGAGTGATGTAACCATTAGAGTGTCCATGATGCGCGCACAAAAGTTTAGTCACTTAATAATAATTTACTTCTGTGCTGTTGCAGTGAAGCCCGTAACGGGATGTAGGAATTACTGGGAAACTACTGGAAAGTTGTTTAGCGAATGTTGTTTGATTGCTTGCAGCAAACTCTGAGCTCACCTAGAACACCTGTTTGATGTATTTGTTTTATTAACCTGATTTAGGTAACAGGTTACCATGGTTTATATCTCATTAGGATGAGGTATAGACTTATTTTGGTATATTTTGCACATTTTCTTAAATTAGTGAGATAGCAGATTTTTTTATTTATTACACATTCAAGATTCGAATTTAAACCTATTTTGCAACTAAAAGGTGCTTAAAAATTTACTTAACGATCCTTTTTGAGATAATCTTTGAAAAAAAGCACCGAACAGCGTGATATGCAGAAGGCACTATCTACTCTAATAATAATCAATAAAAATATTTAACTATACAATTTTTGTCATTATTCTAGGTTCAAATTACTTAATAACAATCCATACGTAACAAAGTAATGAATAGTTTCATTTAATGGGTTGCTCCTGTAGCCAGTATCAATATTGCAATCCAATCCGTATTTACAAAACCCTGTCACTGAATACAATTAGCCAGCAATCATTGACCAGGTAGTTGATTGGTGAATCCCAATTGGCATTCAATACATGTTCCAGACGAGTATTTTTTACCTACAGTTACATACTAGTTTAAATTAAAATCTAGTTATATTATTATAACTATTTTGGTTACCTTATTTTAGCACCACTACTGTGATGCCTTATTAAGGAATATGTAATTACTGACTATATTACCAATTTTTTTATATTACGAAAAAAGTTATTGTCAGCGATTATTATGTTGCATTTTATGAAAGCAAGCAAACTGTAAATAGAATTCATGTGTTTAAATTTTACAAGTACATTTCTAAGCAGAGTAAAATGTTATTCATTTGATATACACGGCATATAACAAGGAAGGTATGTGAATTGGAATTCAATTGTATGATTTAATCTGTTACAGGTATCACTTTGAAGATGCACAAACAGTTTCATTTGCGGTTTCGTTTCTCGCTGATCAAACAAAATTAGTTTTACCTCCATCCTTGATCTTCCCTGAACTATAATAGTTATTGGTTTTATATAAAATATACTCTTGTTCTGTAATTATATCCTTAAAGTAGTACAAGACATTTTCTAGTGCTTATTTTGAAAAATAAAAAAAGTATTGGAAATTAGCATTCTATATTTATTTATTTATTTATTTACGGTAACACCATTAGTACATGGAAAAAAAACAATAAGATATTCTTATATCCAACAATAAGCTAATGAAAATGATCCACATTATAAATTATTAACAATGCCAAAATAAATTGCTACAACATAACAAAAACATATAAAATAGACTATATTATAGAAAATAACAATAATAGCATAGCAGCAATAATAAATAGTAACAGTAATTATACAATCAATTATACATCCATCTGCACTTACACATATACTACATAGGAATAATTTATTACAAAAAAAGGGGGAAAAAAGAATCAAATGTATGCATGTAGAAAAGAGTAGAGGAAAAAATAGTAAGAAAATAAATATATACACATATTACTATGAGCCAGGTGTCAATGTCTACAACAAAAGAAAATGTTTTTTTCAGGTGCATAACACTATCACTGAAAAAGTCATGCTGGGAGGAGACGAGGTTTCCAAGTCTGTGAAGTCTCGGGATAGTGCTGTGATGTACATAATTGGTTGAGTAGACACGACGACAGAAAGTGTGAAGGGACCTGGTCTGATGAGGCACTCGGAAGTCGATCCGCCTGAGCAGTTCTGGACAATTCACGTCTCCGTTAATTAATTAGTTTATGGAGAAAAACCACATCTAAAAGTTGTCTACGCTTCACAAGCGAGTTCAAACCCAAGGAAATCCCCAAATCCTCCAATGGCACAGTTCTGCATTCAAATCCACATTTGACTCCAACCACCCGCAAGAAGCGATCCTGGACACTTTGGAGCTGCTGGATATGACCAACCTGATAGGGCGACCAGACAAAGCTGCCATATTCAAGCACACTGACCTCACCAGAGCAGTAAAGATAAACTTAATTTAAAAACAACATAAATCGCATTTTTAAACATGTTTTATTTATCTACAGCCAAAGTAACTGTTGGAAAGGTTTTGTTACAAGTTAATTCTAACCCCCTACTCCACTAGATTTGCATTCCGTTTGTTGAATATACTGCAATTTATACGCCAAGCACCAAACCGTCTAGTTTACAATCACAAAGCCTACAATTTCATGAGTAAAAAACCTCAATATTGAGTTTATAAACTGACTAGCTTTATTATAAATTCATACAAAGATTGCAGTATTTGTAGAATTTTGACAAATAACAGAACAGTTAATGATGTTTCATTTACTACATCATGAGTCCATATCGTGAGGAAATTTCAGATTCAGTTAACGATATAATATGCTATCCAATGGAAGTTTGTTTCAAACTAACTCAAAAACTCGAAACGTAATTAACAATTATCATCAATATTTTTACTCTTGAAAATAGCAAATGATGATCATGTTCATAAAATATGGGTTACCTAACTTAGTAGCTTACACTACTTGTATATTACTTGAGGGTATATGTAATACTGGTTACACATTCCAGTACAATGCCATATAAAATGTTACAACAGATTCTCAGTCACAAAATTAAAAACATGTTTATCTTAGTAGTTATGGCAGTTGGCACCTGATAAATGATTTTACATTGAATATTTCCTAGGTACTAATTATCATATACAATGTTTCTCTCTCCAAATGAAGCTTACGATCCAACTATCCTTTATAAACATATACGTCAGTAATATTAACGTAATATTCGGAACTGATTTAGGAGATATAGATCTCTCAGTTTTACTGACAGCTCTGACGTCATAATTTTGTTAGTGTCATATATATTATCTAAGGAATATGAATAAAGGCTTATTACTTTAGAAATTAACACTGAAATATTTTTTCAATCTTTGTATTGTGAATATATTAATGCAAGTGGATGGTACTTATCTCAATTCAATTTATATTTATCTTGGGGAAACTAGAAAAGTAAAAGCTATCCAGATAATTCCGATCTTGTGGTGAGAGAATCTTAGTTTAAACTCGGCCAACACGCGTATATACACTAATAAAGATATCATAGATGGCAGTAGGCTATATTCTCAAACACAAAATTCCGTATTAATTGGTACAAATTCTAGGTAAAAAGCTGTTTTCAAACACCTTAGCCCTAATTTTAATATATATTTAACATGTGGAAATTTTTCAAGATTCAACAAATATTTTAAAACGAATTACCGTTATATTTAATATATTGTGTATTTTAAATATATGCAAGCATAATACTATGGTTACTAAAACTTATGCTGATTTGCAGCAAATTTAAGGATGGCATGAACGATAACTGTTTGGACCGAATAACATTTAAACACATTAAAATACTGTGTTTTTTTAAATCGTCGTCATTTTGCTTAATGCCTTCCCACAGCCGTGATACTTACGTTCCTCTACATACAAGGAAAAAATCTCTGAATTTTTTTAGGTCAAAATCTATAAGGATAGTTTGTTCCTCTGATTGTTTGTCACTTGAGTGCGATAACTCTTTCGTCACTCTTGTCAGATCCTTAGATACTCTGCAGGTTTATTACTTTAGACAATAGCCTATTCGTTATATCATTATTTTATAGTTCTTAAGGATACACGTTATAATAATAATTGTTATTATTGTAATTGTTTGGTTTCACACTGATGATATTTTTAAAGTAAAGTTATATGGAAGTTTTAAACTACCCAGGATGGTAAATGTAAATTTTTCCCTCCAATAGATAAAACAATGAAATGAAACAAAATTAAATACCCCAGTGTAACTTCCAAGTTAGAAGAAAAGGAATCCGAGAGATTATACCCGGGAACACTTTACAGGAGTAAGTATTTCTGCACTGTCAGGGGAAATTACAGAGTAAGACTGGAACACGCTGTCCCTGTTTATTGTGTCTTCTAAAGTATTTTTATATTATAAAAACATGCACACATATTTATAATGTGACCTTTAACAGACTGTTGCTGGATTTCATATTTAAACACAATTAAATTGAATTTAAATTTAAAACTTTACAATATATTTCAATTAGCAGTTATCCGTGATTACACAGAATTTCCTGTTTGAGACCAGGGATTAAATGGGCATATTTCAGGGATGATTAAACAGTTGTGGTTTTAGACCTAAGCCGGCAAATTAAACAACGCTCGCAGTTAATTCATATACAAGTAAAATATATAGTACCAGTGAAATTACTCCTTTCCATGACATTGTTTTTAATAACTCCAACGGCTTCAAAACTATTTCAGTCTATTGTGGAGTAGTTTTGTTTAGTCCTTATCGTTTAGCGTTATAACGAACTTTTGATTGAATAAATTATGATATTCTGGGTAGTTTTGAAAAGGTAGCAGACTAAAAAACTCATATAATTAAGGCTGACTCGGTGAATCATCATCATACACTCGGTAAGCCTTCTTCAGTCTAAGAACAGTAAACTAAATGCCGTTGGAAAGTCAATCTGAACAGCGAGGCCGAAACATCTTGAGTTTTTAATAGTATTAGAATTTATATGAGGAGAGGGAAATCCCTTTTTTCTGATCCTACCGTACTCATGGACCAACGGCCTTCACCAGGATATTATCAAACAGATTATATTGGAGAGCCAGTAGAGTGCAAGGTTAACAGTAACGATAAATATTGCACAGGACATACACATAATTAATTCGAGCCTGTGCAGCCTCTAACAAACTCAGACTCAAAGTCGGAATCTCTAAACCGTTCGGTAATCGGTTCTGCTTGGTTCGACCTACATTGAACCTAGACTTCGAAGGTTGTTAAGGGGAGTGGGAAGGGTAACATATTTTTTTAAATTTTATATTTTGAATGCTGTTTTGTAGAATGAAACTTCTTCTTTAAGTATCTGCTTTTAGAAATTAAATACGATAACTCTAAATATACTTTTTTTAAATATAACAACATAGTATGTTTTAAGTTTTTTGCTTTATGGTAGCGCCAGAGTAGGCCTCACTTTGTATAGTACTACTTACACAAAACAGTTGGAGTGTTTTGATTTTGTTATGGTGGTAGTACCAGCCAATACTGTCTACTGCTAACATCTGTTGTTTTTCTGAATTGTTTGTTTCTATTACAACTGTTCTAGTCAACATAAACAAAATTAGTGTTTCTGAGTTTGTTTCGTTGTGAGTTCTATTCCTTGTGAGTTCAAGTCATTGTGTAGTGTTGTGTTTTTAACAATGCCTCGTTTAAATGTATCTTATAAGAAGAAAAGTACTTTCAAAGGGAATAGGTACACAAAATTGCAATCAGTTGAGTTAGTGGAATCACATACACCGAGTGTTGCCTCGGAGCCTAGGCCTAGTTCTATCACTACTCCTGAAGGCCTCAGTACTTCACAAAGACCAAGTTCTTCTTCAAAAAAACTGAACTTCTCTTTTTATGACAGGTTTGAGCCCAAAGGTAATGGTAACTGTATTTTTAATGTAGACAAACTAAGTGAGGTTATAAAAGGTTTTGTGCGATGTAAACATTGCGGTGGCTATGACTGTGTCGAATTGGCTGTGTCACAGGAAGAACGACATGGACTGTTTGTAAATGTTGACATTGCATGTTCAAAATGTTCCACTGGAGTTCGTTTCAGGAACTCAGACCTCTGTGAATACAATAAATATGACATAAACCTACAATTTATTTATGGTATGAGAACTATTGGCCGGGGTCTTAGCGCAGGCAATATTCTTTGTTCACTTCTTGATCTACCATCTCCACCTCAAAAGTATTCTGTATACGCACAAACACTAAATACAGCTGTAGAAGCATGTGCTAAAGATGGTATGGCCCTATCACGAGAAGAAGCAGTCACAGAAAATGGTGGTAATTCTGACTTGGTAGTATCGTTGGATGGGTCGTGGCAGAAGCGCGGCCACACATCTAAAAATGGAATTACGTCTGTTACTAGTGTAGACACTACCAAAATTCTTGACATGCATGTTATGTCTAAGTTTTGCCATACTTGCACTATGACTTAAAATATTAAGCAAGTTCCTAAGGCTCATGTATGCAAAAAAAATTTCCAAGGTTCAAGTGGTACAATGGAGGTTAGTGGTGCGGTAAAGCTCTTTTAAGACTCTGTTGATCACGGTGTGCGATACGTAAAGCATTTAGGAGACGGTGATAGTAAGGGCTATCAGACAGTTATTTCTGAACAGCCGTATGGTAAAGAAGTAAAGATAGAAAAGCTTGAGTGTATCGGCCACATACTAAAACGAATGGGGACGAGACTTCGGCAGCTAAAAAGGGATTATAAAGGCAAAATGTTGGATGACGGTAAAAAGATTGGAGGTAAAAATAGGCTCACTGATATAGATATTGACAAGTTGCAGACATATTATGGATTAGCCATTAGACGAGCAGTGTCGGATAACACTGGAGTACAAGGCATGAGAAGGAATATATGGGCCATCTATTTCCATAAGCTGTCGACCGAAAAAACTCCCCAACATGGCCTATGCCCAAAGGGAGCTGATTCTTGGTGTGCCTATAATAAATCAAAAGAACTGAAGCAGTCTTATAGCCATAATCACAGCATTCCTGAAGCTATCTTACTTGCCATGAAAAAAAATATTTACTGACTTGTCAAATCCTGACCTTTTAAAAAAGTGCCTTCATGGCCAAACACAAAACCAGAATGAAAGTTTTAATAACATAGTTTGGTCAAAAATTCCAAAAAACACATTTGTTAGGTTAGATACTTTGAAGCTTGGTGCCAATGATGCAGTTTTAACCTTCAATGATGGTTATTCCAGTAAGTTGAGTTGATAAATTAGGGTGTTTGATAAATTAGGACTAAAAATGTCTAAAAAGTCGGTCGACGCACTTCGCACCATGGACAGAATAAGATTGAAGAAAGCAGAAAAGGCAACAGAAGAAATGTCAAAAGCAGCTAGACAGGCCAGGAGAGCTAAGAGGAAGCTGCAAGAAGACAAGGAAATGGATACTGATGATCCAGATTATGGTGCAGGGCTCTTCTAAGCAGAACTGTGAGTAGATTTTCTTTAACGCTCGTTAACCGAAATTTGATTTTTTTTGTACAAAGGTACATTTTTCTCAGGAACTATAAAAGATACAGAGTTGAAAATTTTTATGCATGTACACCTACATAATACCAAGTAAATCACTAGAATTATAACATTTAAAATTTGTAGTTGCTGAGAAAAAAAATTATGTAAAAAAGTTAGTAAAAAATAGCATATATAAAAAACAATTAAAAAAGATATTAATATAATTCTAGTAGTGTAGCTTTAAAATACATACGGGTATACAGATATAAAATTCCAACTCAATATCTCTTATAGTTCCTGAGAAAAGTGTACCTAAAGTTCACAAATTTAACATGGCGGGTATAGGGCCTTCCCACTCCCCTTAAGTCAAAGTCTTACTGTGGTGAAAGTTAGATGATTTGCCGTTTTATTATTTTACAAGGTCGAAGTACGTCACTCAACATGTCGTGTATAACATGCTTGGTTGAGGTTCAATGTAAATTTTATGTCTATAGCTCATTTTATTATTGACAGAATGTAAAATAACTTCGTGCTACCACAAGCAAATGAAAGAGAAATCGTGTTATCATATTGAGTGATAGACTTCAACGACGCTTAGCGAAACTCCATAATTGAACGTACAACAACATAGGTCTCATTCTTGTCTATTTATAAATAAAATTACACGGGAAATTTAAGAACTGTCAGGATAGTATAGACGGTAGTATACACGAGTAAATTTGTTGCATATTACGATTTTCAATGAGGATACTGAGTTTGTTTACAAGTACGTGTATTTTTATCACTATTTCTCTTTTTCGCATCATGGTTACCCATAAGACTAATATAAATATTCTCTAACTCTCAGCCAAATCCTGTAGATTAACATGCACTATCATAGAAGTTAGCATTTCTTATACAGAACTGTAGCTTCTACCACAATGTAAAGTGTATAAATCACTTTGTTTTCGAGAAATCGTGCGGATAAACGGACATATAGATAGACTTATAGAAATAAACATTATTCAAGCCCCTTTAGTATATTTCCAGCCAATAATCTACACTTTTGATATATAAAGAATCCAGCAAAGACAAAAAAAAGGCTTTTTCTTTCTGTTTCAAGGTCACCCTTTTACTAAAATATTAATAAAAACATACTTCTTATTCAAAATACTTTGCATTACAGACTATATTTCTTGAATATCTCAGTATATACAATGAATTTTATCTTGGTTATGTTAACTAATAGACAATTTTTGTAACAAAATGCACAGTGATTAAAGTACAAAACTTACGATCAACTAAAATGGTGAATCCAATTATTGGAGAAGAGAGAGTACAGAGGGCTTGAGGCAATGCTTTACGTGTGTTTATAACTTTTTTACTGTTACGCGGAATATCCGCTAGGAGCGCTTTGTGTGCTTCTGAACTAAGTTACGCTGACGTAATGTCCAACAGTGGATAATTAATAGTGACAGTGGCGGGAGGTGACTAACAGCCAGCTTCTTTTAGCCTCAGGCCGGTGTTATAAACTGTCTCGGCCACTGCTAATGTAATGTTAGTGATATTCGCTCAAACAATGGCAGGTATTACCATACATCAGTGGCTTATAACATATGACTATGATCAGCCTTGAAGACTAAGAATATTTGTTTCTGTAAAACCCTTTATATTACACTACATACTTTTAAATATCTTACTTTTCCTGCATTATATCCTCAGTAAGTGATGGGAAGTGGATACTATAGAGTAATTTAAATAACTAAGTGTTCATATTTTAAGATTTAACTTTGATAATTACATTACAGTAGCGTTGTGAAGTAAATTAACGCTTGCTATGTATATTTGTACTGAAATGTATTTACATTTTCAAAAGTTTTCATTACAAGCAAAGTACCGTAAAAAGGCACTCATTTTTTTAAATTTTACAAACAAGCCTTTGTTGTTAAAGTGTCTGAAGATGATATAATAAATCATATTGAAACAACGAAATATTTCAATCGGTTTTGTATTAACTGCTGCAAGGTATCGAGCTGTAATGCTTTGCTTTGATCCAACTCTAGTGCTTTGTTGAACAGCTAACAGATGAGATGAGCCGGATGAGCAAAACACAAATCCGGGTCAATCACGAATATATCCCCCCCCCCCTCTCTCTCACTCTAGTTCAGAACGGTAACATTGCAACAGCTAGCTTCACTAGTTCTGAACAGTTCCAAATGTTTTGTGCCACTTTAATTTCTTTTCCTTATACTTTGAGCACTATAACTACTATATCCTTACTCGTAAAGCTTCTAAAGTACATCGATGACTAAGACTGGGAATACTGAATAAAGCAATGATAGAATTGTAGATCTATATATAAATAATTAGGCAATCTGTAATTATTCCTATATGCTTAAGTTTGTGAAATGATTCTTTGTTCAGTGTCTCACATGTTCCAAATATTTATTAGTTAAAACCAAAATTCGTAATGTTAGTAATATTGGATTATGCCTTATGTCAGAAATATTTTGCAATCAATACTGTTATTTCTTTTGTTTCAAAATCTAGTAAAATTGAAGAGCATAACGTGTATGATGTCAGCCACAGTTTGTAGGAAGACGCCGTGATTCACACATGTTACGCGGATAAAAGAGTCCACACAAACGTGTTACAATTTTTTACCATCCGAAGAGCTTCAAAACTTTTTTGTTCTCTTAGGACAAGAGGCTTATAAATTGCACTTAGTCCTGTAAGAACATTTGCGCTGCTTCAGGGTTGACAGGATATTCAGGATGGGTAAGGTTAGGGAGTAGGGGCCGCCTCCTATCGAGATCCGTGAGGAAGAATTAGGGCCCTATATCTCAAAGTCATGTCTCCCCGGAAGAAGGGGAGGCCAGCTCTGAACCAGCCTCTTCAGTCAAAGTAGGCGGGGGGGTGGCACACCCTTGTTGAGGCTAGCAAGAACCTATGAGGTTAGGGAACAAACCCCACCAACTCGAACAGTCATCTCCCACAGTGGACTAGACCTATCGAATTGGCCATGAACCCCAGAATCGCGACATTTACGGTTAGTGATGTGCTGCTCCTGGACATCCATAAGGTTTCCCAGCTTTAAATGACTTCAAGACTTACTAATGAGAATTCTATGAGTCTGGCATATATTAAGATTTAGAATTAATATTTTTTTGCTGAGTATTTTTTATTGAGCTAAACTTCACTTTTTTAATAGAAACGTTAAAATAAATATATTTTATTGAAAGATTAAATAAGCAAAATATAACGTCAATTGAAAGTAGTAAAAGGTTTTAGGAAGGTGATTTACAAATGAGGTGCTATATAGGACATAAGATGTCACCTTGGAAGAATAGTGAAAACTCTAAATGATTAATAAAATAAGTATAGCTTTTTTCCAGGTCATTGTGTATTGTTTAAAATCATAACTGCTTCATGAACAAAAGTTATATTCTCATTAAAAGAATCACTTGCGATGAAAGCAAACTCTCCCAGTGTATATTAATTCTTATGCGGCCTTTGTGCTGAAATAACAGTTCTTATAATGTTTCTATGTCATTATCAAAGGAACGGAGTAATTCTCTCCATTGTCAAGACAATATAAAATCCTTTAACTAATAAAATACTTTTAATTTTTATAAGTAAAAATGATTTAGCTACTCTTCAGTTCTTAAAATAAACATTTTGAGAGCTTTGGATATTATTTAAATTAGTGGGATGCAAATTTAACAGAAGCTCCTATTAGGATCCATCGGTCGTATGTCTATTTGAAGATGTGTAAGCTATTGCGATATTGAAGGATTATTTGTATTAGATTTTATCTACGTGTAGGCTTACTTCATTAGTTTTAATAAACTTACACGAATTAGTGTAATTACATTATGAATACTTATGGAGAGTTTTAATAAAGCAAAAACGCATGCGTATGCGTATGTTTGCGTGTTTGTTAACGCAAGTATTTTTTTAATTATGATATTAGGAATAACATATCTTTTAACAAGTATCGCATAGAAATCGCAATGTCGTTCTTTATCCGACTGGGAACTAGTGCATAAATAATAGTAACTTCATAAAGTCCTCCAATATTTGTGTGTGTGTGTGTGTGTGTGTGTGTGTGTGTGTGTGTGTGTGTGTGTGTGTGTGTGTGTTTGTGTGTGTGTGCCACAATAGTCCAAAGACGGTGATTCATAGTGAGATTGACTTGATCTACAATTCGTGATTTCAGAAATAAATTTCGAAACTCTTCATTGTTTTGAAACTGCCTAAACATTTAATGGGAAACCGGCTGTAAAAGTAGTCTAGAATTTACGGTTTTCGTTTTAGTATTCTGTAAATGTTTTTAATCTTTAACATTCTAAATATGTTTAGGAAACATTTGGTTTTGTTAATTTTACTGTTCTGTTATTTTTTTAAATATCCATGATGCACGAGTTACTCTTTAGCTTCCGACAGCTTCAACGACAGCTTGTGTGCACTATCTACACCAATTGTACAACTGGGAACAATAAAACGTCTCCCCCGTTTGTAGCAAAGGCCAACTATGTTACAACACCTATTAACAAGGGATATGTACACGCTACAAACTATAAGAACACTGGGGTGTAAAATATCTGATATTTCTGTGTGAAAAATAGGATATAATTCGCAACAAGAAAAGTTTTTTAGCGTTTATTTTATATAGATAATTTCGTTTTAACTCCTAGGCAATTGAACCATTTCATTATAATATTACGATTTTTTTGTAATGGCTAGATTTACCTAAAAATAATAAATATTATCTGTATATTAAAATAAAAACAAAAATACATTTGATATATTATATATTTTATATATTATTATTATAATACACCCTCTGGATATAAATCAGAATCAATGAATCAATTATAATGGTTATCATATAGTAAGGAATTATATCCAGACACGTCAACTTTGACGTTAAATAGGATTTTAAATCTATTAAGGAAATTATAGGAACAATGAGATATTTCAAACTCTGCATTGTAACTTTTGGTTTGATATTTTTACTGTATTGACTCAAGTGCCCAATGTATAAATTTATGCTACTCATTTATGGAGTATGCATTGTTATTTTATATTGTATTATAGCAAAACCATTATTTATATTTATACTAGAAGTAGATCCCAATGTGTTGCTTTACAGGTTCAGATTAATTTGCATGCAACATTTAAAATATATAGCTCATGTTATACCCGAAATGTTTTGAGGAGAGACAGGTATATATCAAATAATACAGAAAAGAAATAGAAATAAAGATGACATCATAAAAATCATACTTGTTTATATAGAAGTGAAGATTCATGCAACATTAAAAGTCCACAGATGAAACCATTATTTAGATAACTTGCTACATTATTCAGTCACATATTTGTTCGTTAAGTTTTGTTTCATGGCAGTGTTAGGAAAATAACAGTTCCTGTGAGGTAAGAAGGGTACTACAACGCGCTGAAATTAAATTTTCCGACGTAGTTTTAACATGGACTTTACTATATTTCTATATACTCTATGTATAAAAATTGCAGGTTGAAATCTCAAATGGTTGGATTCAGTTTGTTTCCAAATGTATTTATTCCGCTTTTTCACGTGGCCCTCATAGTTAGCGTTATGATTAGTTTTTGGCTAACCCTCAGTGAAATCACGTGAGTGAAATGCACCTAACTCAGTGTTGCTAATACATAAATGAAGCGACATGCAATGTCTGTTGATCAGTTTAAGCAATATGTAAGCAAAATTAAGCAATAGACAGACAGAAATTAAACTTTTCCAACGCCACGAAGGATTTGCAAAACTAAACGAATAAATGAATAAGAAACATTTTTTTCTTACCGTTTGAACCGATAACTTTTTCAAATCGAAAATTTAACGGAGAATCTAAAACTTGTGTAGTTTATTCACATATGTCTATATGTCACGTTGCTGAGAAATATCAGATTTATGTACAAAAACACGGGTTTTTTAGAAAAACTGAAAATAATTCATTTCAAACCTAATTTTTGAAGTTAGACTTTTTTATAACCGCCATTGTATCACATTTACATTGCATTATAACCCAAAAAATTTTGTCACACCAAGAGCCACTCACCCTGTATATGGCATTAAGATATTTAGGTCTGTGATTTCGGAATGTGACGTTTGTTTATTACATTACAAACCTCTTTCATATATTATATTGAAAACCCCACAGTATTATCGTACATTTAGCAATAAAAATGAATCTGTTGTCAGAACCTCCTACGTTTAATACTCTCTGTGTAACACTACACTGCTCCATAGATCTCCAGTGTTATTGGGATATTAGAGTACTGTTACTATGTAAACTGGGTTATAATGACAATACTGATGTTATCGCTGCTAAAACTGTTACATGCATCATTAGAAACACAAAGCATGTCCTCATTTAAACAACGCAGATAATATTTGATATGCGATACCTGTGATAAGGATTATCAGTAATCCCCACATCTATTTTGTTTAAACCGTCGTTTCATATTTTGCGTATATTCATCTAAAACTTGGATATAGTTATAGTGAATCATATTTGGAATTATTGGAGAGCACCGAAGGCCTGGAATGTGCCATAGAATCTAAGAAAATTCTAACAAGCTGTTATTCAAATAGGCTTTACTCATATACTCGGGAAGCCAAACTGTCCCTAAAACAGGAACCTGGTATATTGTAGGTCTCTGACACTGTACACTTCAAGGTTTTATGGTTTTATCCAATCTTTGTGTACATCCTGTAGCCTCGACACAAAGTAACGAATATTCAGATAACTGGATCGTCAGATAGCGCGAGTTTTACTTGGTTTCAGTTTCTAGTATATGTTTGAAAACTATGAAAGTTTCTTAAACTGATATATTAATATAATGCACGTATATAAAATATTTTTTGAGAAATTGTAAAAATTCCCGTAATGGGGTACTTTATTTTTAAGAATTGGGAGAAGTTTTCAATGACTATGTTCGTTAGTTGAAACTGCTTTGTAAATTAAAATCCTGTTTTTGTACTTCATCAGATAAAACTTGGAAATTATTGATTGATATAATGAACTATATAAATTGTTCATTCACGACATTTGTTCTGGGAATTCTCCCTGAAGCTGTGGATCAAAGTACTGCATTACAGCAGGTAATAAATGTTTGTAGTCATCCAAATATTTCTTTCTTTTTGTTTCTTCAATTGTCAATTCAATAAACTGATGCGTGAATTAAACTGAACTAGACTGACGTATTTCTTGGAGAATTTTAAAAGACTGTCTACTAACAGACACTATAAGCGGAGCAAATACTTTTTAGAACTATTCTCCCGTCCTCATCGGCCTCTAACGTGTGCGAGGATCTTATCAATAAGAATAAGGAGGAGGTACAATCAGTACAAGGTTCGGTGGTACTGATAACAGTCCAGCGGTCACAGACAAGATTTGAACCTGCTCAGGCCCAAATCAGATACTTTAGACAACTCGCCCACCGGATCTCCTAGCTATTAATTGTAATGATTATCGTCTTTTCGTTGGTATATTTCATTTCTTTGATAAGATCTTCTTAAATAAGGGATGAAGGAACGCATTGGAGTAATGTGAATATGATAATTGATCACTAATGGAGTTTAATTCGTGGGACTAGAACAATTTTATTTCTGTTTGCTTATCTGTCTGTCAGTGCGACCAATTTCTCGGAAAAGACTTGATATATAGGCTTAACATTATGCATTAACTTTCATTTCTACGTAGGCAATACTGTGTTCAACAATGGTGCATGTCATTCTATGGGATTTTTTTTAGTGTTATAGAACATTTTTATACTGTCTTAAGGGTAATTAAGATGGTAATAAGAAAATCGTAGAGTAAACTAATGTGTAAACATATAAAATGCTGATTATACATTATAACATGTGAAGTAGGTACGTATGTACTTTATTCGATTGGTCGGTAAGTCTTTCGTAATGGCTTTGGTTTTTGAATGTTCTGTTGTGTTCGTTTATTTATATATAGAAAAGATAAAGTTGTTGATGGTGCATGTTACTCGATGGTATTAAACCAAGCTGCTAATTCAATAACTTATGGTCGTATCTCAGGGATAAATTGAGATATTGTCTTTCATCTAACTTCATCCCTACATAAGCAAAGTAGTGTTTGATGATGGACATTTTCAGCCACGTCATTTTTCTAAGCGTCGTTATGTCCTTAGTAGGCTGAAATAGTTACTGTCTAGAGAGATAAGATGTCCTATGGACAATTTAAAGAAAAATTATATATACAGGCAATTAAAAATCCTGAAATGTTGATACTTTCAAAAATTAGGTCATTATTACACAACCGCAGAGTCAACAAAATAAGCAGGACACCATTCCCGAAAATCTGGTTGATATAAACCATGACTGCATTCTTGTCAAAGAGGACGTATTAATTAATTCAATGATATACGGTACAAATGAACTTTGTGCTGAATGGACGAAACACATGGGGTTGGATACCACTGAGGTCGTAGTAATGAATACTCGATTTTGAAAGTTTACTTATATGTTTAATTGTAGAAAATAAACATAAAAGCACCACTTCTAGATGTTAAAAATAAAATAATATATTGCAACGATGCTGCCAAATAGAGTGATAAAGAACTAAATGATATCATGGGGGTGGGCCTAATGGATCCAATGTTGTATGGAAATTTTTGCATAAGAAATTAATAATTATTAAGACTTAAAATTGATTTCCCTTCTGGTTGTTGACCCTCAAGCGCGGGCGTCAACATCTTAGTTAGACGTTGCAGCTGTAATCGGGAGAAAAGTGTAAGATTGGTAAACTAGAATTCCAAAAGCACTCTAAGTTGAAATCCGAGATTCAAAGTTAAAATCAGAGACTCTAAGTGGAAATCAGAGACTCGAAATTTAACTCGTCTAAAACAAAATCACGACTGTATTAGCCATTTATCCAGACACCAACAAGTTTTCATGACAACGTGGTCTCGTCAAAAGGACATCACCACACCATTATTAATATTAAACATCTGCCAAATAAAAAATTAATACAAGGTAAGTTACTTTACTATTTATAAATTCTGTTTATATTACATTAAAAGTTAGATGTCTCGCATGAAAGGGCTAATTTATAATACGAAAATATAAATTTTACCTACATACATGGCACGTGAAATGTTGCTGGGCAGTAGGAACAGCAGCTACAAAGTTTACTAGAGAAAATATTAATACGCATGACAATTAGGTTATTAATCCGCTAAGAAATTAGTTCCAAGATCATTGAATGTAACTTATATTAACCAGTAGCCTAACGAGTAACAGGGTTGCGAAAATATTAATTATATGAAATACAACTAAATAACGGTACAACTTTGTCTGCTCGTGTACAACCTTTCTCCTCAAATAACAACACTTGTAGTTCTTCGATATCATTATAACAAGCAATTACTTCTCTTTTTGGTTATCACAACAGTATAACATATTTTATATTGTGAATCACGTTTGTTTATAGTGAGAAATTTGCGCATTTATCTTTTGTTTTAGGTTGCAGTATATTTTTTCCTGATATGAGTTTTACTAAAAAATAATTTAGTTGTAACATAACCGAATTAGTATTTGAATTAGTAACAAATAATAGTTAACAAACCTAACTCGAAAATAAACGGAAGTTACATTGGACAATTCAATTACATTTTATATAGATTTATCTTATAATCTCGTTCACTTTATCACTTTTCCGACTGTGTTTGTAAAAAACGTTTACTATTTAAATCTGTTTATTTGATCATATTGTGTACTATTTGTAACTTAGTTCTTTGTAAAATAGAATTATATATAATAATATTTTTTTTAATTTTTTAGTTTTATATTTTATTTCAGTAGGCTACAGTAGTTGACTGAAAATAGACGGATAATATTGTGAAATGTGTGACAAATCGATCATGATTGGTCAGAGCAGAGCATGATATCCCTTAACGTGTGCAATATCCCTATTTGTGTATTATCTATTTCTCGTGTGGGAACACATGGCGTCGGTGGCCTAGTCCTTCCTCTTAACAATTGTTATTTGAGTTCTTCATCCAAACTTGTGGGTCCCCTTGAAGGTTTTTTAAATGTAGTTTAGGGATTTTCCGGTGCAATTTCCCATCACCCCTCTTTATGCTGAGTGACCCTGATTATTAAACACTGTGTTTTGTACTACACCTTATGTAAACTTCACCTACACAAGTGTCTCGATCCCATGACAATCCGTTCGGTAGGAGGAGGCATCTCTGCACTTGTGCAATGGTATGTGTCTTAAGAAGGCAACTTGTGAGTGTGTCATTTCTGTATCTACTAATTAATTCATTAAAAGCCTTTCTTTATATGTTTAACCCCTCTCGCAAACCCACAAAGAGTTATATTTCGTTTATTTGCTAAATTATTCATTCTTCTTCATCACCCGGGTAATTGTGATTGTTATATTGAAAAATACGTTCAATTTATTTGATTAATCTCTACACACATCAACTAAATTGTACGAAAAATTCACAAACATCAAAGCGTACATCGTAAACAGTAAAATTAATGAGGGTGTAAAATAAATAAATAAAATATAAACTTATTTATTTATTTGGAATACATTTATAAACTTATTGTTTAAGGCAATCCACACCAAGATAGAAAAGCGTTCAAATTGCCCAGTGAGAAACCCAAATCAGTGAGAAAAATTGGGTTTTCTATATGCAATTTCGAATTTTACCTCCATCTTGGAAAACGGTGATCGAACTTTAAAATGAAACAACCTAATTTAATGTAGAATCTTGGAGCATTGGAAAAATGAGTAATTATAGTATCACTAGATAAAGGAATACAACATTTTCCAATATATAATTTTTTATTTTGTGCAAGGCCTTTCGGACACACAATCTCTAATAAAAATTTACGATTATTAAAAGAAGTTACAAACACAATACACTTAAATGCTTGGGAAACATTTTACATTAACATAAATCAAGAAAAACTTATCAATAACGAAGACGGACCAATTCAAAACTCAGTTTTACTCTCATCACAATTTATTAAAAAAATTAAAATTAAATTCTCATTAAATATTTTATACTGGCTAACCGTACATCCAAATTGTTTACCATATGTTACTATAAAATTAATTATTATTACAAAAATGTAAAAATTTTATAATTTGTGAAGTGCCTGATGATGGAATCTTTGATTCAGAAAGGCCTTGCACAAAATAAAAAAATTATATATTGGAAAATGTTGTATTCCTTTATCTAGTGATACTACAACCTAATTTAAGTAAACAAAAAAATTAAGGGACATTTTCCAATTAAAAATTTACTGTAAAATTAATACTTTCTGACATCTAATATCAGGTACTTATAGCCGTTCACCCTTTACACGTTATTTCAGTGTCCAATAAAAAGATTTGTTCATGTAAATTATGAATCTCTAATGTTTGGTAGCGGCAACGATTCTGTACATAATCTATAGCAATTGCTCGATTGGGAGCAATAAAACGTCTACGCAGTTTGTTATAGTAGCGAACTAGGGTGTACCATTCCTGAACGAGCTATGTGTATTCGCTGTAAACAAAAAATTCGCTATAAAACTTTAATATTCTTTCATTTTTATGATTTGATGTTTTGCAGCCATATAAATTAATTTTATTTGATGGAAGATTGTCTTTAAAACCAAGAGACTTCTTCTACACCAGGAACTTTCATTCTCGTATTTATGGACCAAATTTAGAAAAGGCTTAATTTCCATTTAGCTAAACACACAGGGACCTGCACATTAAAATCCAATATATCATTATGAACTGTAATACCATATTTCTGTTTGGTTTCTCTAATTTAACTCTTTTACGTGTTTATTTTTCTCACTAATATAATTACAGTTTCGTAATATTGTGGTTTTAACTTGTTTGAAAAGAAAACAAGCCCCTAAACACATAAATATAAACGCTGTAATATACCTTTCACAAAGTCCGGCGGACGTAAAATTTTGTAATAGAAAACTTTTTGGAATATTTTATTTCATTAAATGATATTAATGATTTTTTTTAAATATGTTAAATTCAGTTCAAATAGATTTTTTTTTGTAAAAAATAACTTGCTGTGCTTGGTTCATGTTCTTTAGTTTAACTGTGTTGTAATTTTCATCATGACATGGTGGTATTTTTTTTATTCCTTTTAATGCATTACGCCGGTCGATTTTATCCTGGTTGTGTTGAAAACAAAATTCTTACCAATGGTTTGGCTTTGTCTTAGTGTATTCGGAGGATTTCTGTGGATGTTACCAATTACAGGAGTCATTCCAGTAAAACTGCTTGCACATTTTCTTAAGGAATCAGTAATAATTGTTCATCTTCTACATCGTGCTTTTGTACAAGGATCACATTAATTTCTTACATAGCCAATAGAGTTTGTACATCGAATGCATTGTACGATTTCGTCTAACCCCAGACGTTCAGTTGACTAATTTTTTTTAGCTACGTTAGAACACATAGTTTATTTATTACATTATTTTCTCTACATAAAATACTCTAGAAGGAGAAATGTGTTGAGAACAAATTGTTATAGCGAAATAAACTACAGCAGTAACCTATTTCCAGTTACCACTAGATTCTTCTGTATACATTTAAATGGTACATATATTTCCTCTATTATCTAGAACTGAGTGAAGTCACGATGATATGATATTAAAATTCCCAATTTTCACATACAAAGTTTTCCATAACTATAAGTTTTCAAAAGTAAAATTTGTATAGTATACGAATTTCTTTACATTATAAGTACACTGATATAATAAAATGCATGCATTTTGATCGTAATGCAAAGTAAAGCAATAAATTTAAGGCTATAAGCAATATTAATGGATTTACTTAGAGCTGCTACTAATATGAATGACATAAATTTTCATTTTTAATATTAAAGTGCTATGAAATTGAGAATAACATTTTGACTTACAAATAAATGCTGTTACTTGCAATATTTCAGTTCCAGCTTTTTAAGTTCACAACCAATAATTATTAAGCGTTTTGGATTAAGTAATTCTTAGAAAGTTATGTGTACTAATATATCACTGCAATAAAACTAACAATAAATGTAATAGCATCTATATAAGTATTCATATAATAACAGGATTTAATGTTACTCACACACTTTCAAACATTTCCTACCCAACTCTGATTTTGAGGAGTTATGGGTTAGGACGGAGTTTTGTTGTAAATTATCAAAGGCTATACACAACAAATACAGCATTTTTATTAAACTTTTTTATTGGAAAAGCTATACCAAATTATGAACACCTCAATAGTAATCAATAATGAGGAGCGGAATGGGAAGTGGTTACCAGTTTCCTACGAATGGTGTGGACACTGTCGATGCTGATGTTATCACCGAGTCTAAGTTCTCTTGCAAAGAGGGCTGGTGAAGTTATAAGCTCATGTGTAATGGCCCTACCAAGTATATTTGTATTGTAGTTAAAAAACCATATTAAAAAACAATAATTTGTGGTATAGACGAAATCGTATAATATATTCAATGCCCTTGAACTATGTATATATATTCTTGGTGGAGCAAGTTCTTCTCTAAATCTTTAATAATGTTATAAATTCAATATTTATTGAAATAAACTTGCAGGGAAACTGGGTTAAAACCACAATATTGTGTTACCGTATTGATATATGAGTAAAACAAAGTTAATATGTAAAGGGGTTAAGGAGTAAAGTATTGGAGAGTTTGTTAGTAGTGTCAATTATATTATGCTTTGCGAATTTTACTATAAACCCAATTCTAAATATATTTCTAATAGTACTATACCCAAATTTAGAAATAGTTTTTTCCACAAAAACCTTGTATTTTCCGGTTTTATCCATTAGATAGCTGTGGCCGTCAGTAAAACTTGTTGTTCAATTGTGTTTAATAATGATTTAAACTGTCAATTAAATACAATGTAAATTGAAACTAGCCCTATTTCAGAGGACTGATTCAGGCGAAGTGCTGGAAAAACTCAAGGGAATGGAAAGATTTCATTTATGTCTGTCTGTCGGGACAATATACAGAGGACGAATTGATCTATTGGCTTCTAATGCAGCTTAAGCGAATTATGTTAGAATTCACGTGGTGAAGGATCCAACATTGTAAATAATTTTCATATCGCACGAGTAATATTTCCTATGATATTTGAATTTATTAATTGGAGTTTGACATTTATTTTCCAGTACATTTTAATGTTCATGAAAAAAACTCAGAATATGGCACTGCACATTTTATTAGAAGAAATGAAATATATGTAGTGAGTTAAGCTGTGATGTCATACTTAGTTATGAAAAATAAAACCATTATGGAATACTCATAAACGAAATTCATTAATTATTAAGCAATTAAATTAAAGTTCAAAACCTACGTACAATATTACCTTTGGCCCTTTGTCGGAAGAAGTATTTTGTGCGTACGGAGATTACAACTTCACAGCCTTCATCTTTGTACCCTCATGCTTAGTCTTGTATATTGAAATGAAGAGCAAATTATAAAAAAAACACTACTACTTATTAAATAAAATATAATTAAAACATTATTATCATTTCCAGCAAATATAAAACACAGCGGAGTGTAATTTCTATGGAAATCGGAGTTAACTCCGTTCTCCCTCCTGAGCATCTAAAATTCAAGGCAACAATAGCGCCTCTAGCGGCAACGCCGCTAACTAGACACTTAGGAAGTCCTTGCTTCCTGCTTCAGTACTTGTCGTACGTTTATAGTCTGTCAAGTCATAAAACGTTTCTATAAAAATTCTCACGGTTTAATTTAATTGTGTAAGGATTCCACGAAGTCAAGAAAAATTAAGTTTTAAAGTGTATATTGCGTACTTGAACGCCGAAAAATGTCCACATATCAATATTAATTCTTTAACTTTCTTATTTTTAAACCTTCATAAAACCTAAGATCAAAATCATTGTGGAATTGAATGTTAAAATAGAAATACTAAGTCTCAAGTGCAAACTAATAAATATGTTAGTTATGGAATCGTCATTAGGGCTATACTGACTCAGGTATACACAGTTTGCACACTTATAAATAACTGTGTCAATAATTGGGCTTAATTGTAACAAAATAAATTTTATACATCTGTAGGAGAATGATTTGCTAGTGAAATATTTATTAGTAAAACATTAATTAGCATTAATTATCATATTTCATCTCCCAGTGTTTCCACCGATTTACTGAACGAGGATTCATGTTGACGTGAGACAGGGCGTAATTACATTTTCTATTCATTCTTATCATATATGTTATGTCATTACGGAATAATATTATTACAATATTATTTTTGTATTTAGTTGCGTCTGCAAATCCGTTCCTTTTATGCTAAATACTCATGCACTGAGTTGTATAAGTGTTTCTTCCCGTTATACTACATGATCATGTATAACTGAACTGAAAGAATTGGTTTAGTGGCAGATATTGAAAGCCATTCTTTCGATGAAACAGAAGCAACACTTTTTTAGGTATTGTAATTTTGATTTTGTAGAAAATTTAAGTAACCACTTTTATAACTTACTAATGTCGAAAATTTACAATTTGATTTTCCAAAATAATAATTGAAAAATGTAATAAAGAAGTTTCCGATGGCAATTAACGTTTCCTCCGTATCAACATGTTAATAAAAGCTCACTAAGCAATACGTGTAGTAGCAGTTTCAAATTATACACTAACTACCTGTTTCCCGCGGCTTCGCACGCTTTTCGTAAGCGTTACCCGTGTATGTGCCTTTCTGGCTTAAGTAAACTATATTTCCAACGCCGATGTAGAGTTTGCTTTGTTGCCATGATCAACAAAATCTATCAAAAGTGTATGTTTGTAGCCATTGTACACGTACATGTGTTTTATTATAAAGTGGTCTAACACTCAAGCCTTAAGTTCAACCAGAAATTTATCTTCAAGACAAATATACATCATAACTTAGTGCCTTCAAGTAGTGTTTGGCTATTAAACATTCGTAACTGTCTCGTAATTGCAGTTTATAATGTGCAGGTGCTTTGAAAACTATTATATTTGGCAACGCCACCTGGAGGCGAGTTACATCAATAGACATAGCATAGAAACCTTCTTCGTGGAAAAATACATACAAATTTGTGTAATGATCGGTCAAATAGTTTACGATTCCATAAAGGACAAACACACAAACATTCATTTATATATATATATATATATATATATATATATATATATATATATATAAGGAAAATAGCATTATTGAACTTTACTTTTACTATGAGCAGGTTGCCTCTAATTTGTTCATCTTACTTTATTACTCAATGATTTATAACGGTTTTACAGGACAGTTATATTTAGTTTGCAAGATAATGGTCTCAAGATTGAACCACACACTCAATGGTATTGCTTGTACTAAGCCCTACAGTGTTACAAGTATTTATACAAGTAATCCCTTTACGAGATCATAATTATTGTTTCTATCAAATCCAAACGCTTCCAAACTATTTGATTTTCAAAATTACTTCTGTTTCAATTAATTTTTCTCAAGCCTTATTGTAATTTAAAAACAAGAACATTTTAATCATTTTTAAACATTTTAACCTAAATTCTATACGTGGGGATGTGACAAACTAATGTTTTACATTTAAAACTGGCTCTATTTGAAGTCAGTACAATTTATTTTTTTCTACTATAAATTTGACATAGTCAGCTGACTATTATTTGTTTTTGTTGTTGTTTACATTCCAATATTTAATCATTCATTGTACAGTCTTCAATAAAGATGTTTTAACTGTTGCATTTAACTTAATTATCTTAGTTGGTGTCAGAAGATGTTGAAAGTAAAGCCACCCAAGTCTTTTTCTATATCAGAAGATCGAGATTCCAAAAACTGGGAAATCTGGAAACAAAGCTTTGAGTTCTTTGCCAAGGCAACCGGGTTGAAGGAAAAAGAAGGTGAGGTTAAAGTAGCTACATTCATGTCCATATTATGGTATGAAGCAATACCAGTATTTAACAGTTTCTCACTATCTGGAAAAGCAAAGTCAGATTTAGGAACAGTAATAAAACATTTTGATGATTATTTTTCTCCTCAGAAGAATATTATTTACATTAAATAAATGTTTAACATTGCGGTCCAAAATGAAACTGAGAGCGTAGGTGAATTCATCTCACGACTGAGAAACTTAGCTCAGGACTGTGAGTATGGGGTTCTAAAGGACTAACTTATTAGAGATAGGCTGGTAGTTGGACTAAGCGACACCTGCCTAAAAGAAAAACTGTTGCTAGAACCAAAACTTACTCTAAGTAGGGCAACAGAAATGGCACGACTAGTCGAGCAAACTAAGAAACAATTGGGAGCCTTACAAAATACAACACCAAGTATAGATCAGGTAGCCAGTCAACAGCTTGAACCACTGCATAACCAGCCTGCGATTTGTCAAGTTGTCAATAACAGTTTTAAAAGTTTAAACAAGAATAATAGTAATTTAGATAGAAATCTTATATTCCAATGTAGAAACTGCGGAAACCAGCATGGTCCACGTCAGTGTCCCGCATTTGGCAAGGAGTATTTGAAATGTTTTAAGCTCAACCACTTTGCTAGGTATTGCAGTTCTGAATCAAAAACTTCAATGCCAGGAGTTTCTATGGTCGAACAATCTAACAATGCAAGTAAGAAGGATACCACAGAGGAACAATATTTAGGTGTAATGGAAATTGCTCGTAGTGAGGCGAACGACCGATGGGTAGTTACAGTAAACACAAGCAACATAAGCTTCGGTACTTTGGGATTATACCGACTACACCCAGACATGAATCGTTATTTGACATTTTGCTTCCACTGATTACTAGATTAGCGTAGAACAATATTTCGTCAATATAAAACAGGAATTGTCTTATCGCAAACCCCTCCCCATCCTCAGACAGAGGTCAAAGTCGAGCGGTCTAGTAGATAACGTGATTGCAGAGTCTCGCCGCCCGTTCAGCTGGTTCTTCGCTTTGTTGTACTTCCGTGTTTTACCTCTACATTTCTCCAAACACAAAAATTCAACAAAAACAAAAATTACCAAACTAAAACTAAACTCTTTATTGAAAAAACACTCAACACTTATTTTTATTCTTGATCACATTCCTCCACCCAAAATGCGAGTGCCTCCGGCCGAAGGTGCTGCCGAAGCCCGCGCTGATGTCAAGGAAAGAAAAACATCCCTCGAGATAGTACCTATCAGTAAAATATCAAATTCTAGAGGGACTGATCAGAAATATAAATTGAATTGTAATGGAAAGGCAATTATGTACAGTGCAAATCATGTGATGCCGCGCGGCCTGCCGTAATCGGGATTCTCGGCATAGATAAGATAACAGCGACAAAAATACCGATCACAATACCTGGAAATGCTTGTAAGTTTGTAATTTTGCAATTAAAGAGTTGTTTTTTCGTTCTATCATGTCTATTTCTATAAATTTATATTTTTGTGTTCTTCATACTGGTGTGGTCGGTATAATCCCAAAGTACCTAAGCTTCAATGCAAACATTGATTCAGGAGCAGCTTGTAACGTACTGCCAAGAAAAATTGCAGAGCGCCTCAACGTACCTATGTCTTCATCAGCAACTAAACGCCTTGTTTCGTATAGCAAACATTTCATTGAAGTCTTAGGTGAGGTTGAATTAAACTGTTTTATTGGTAAAAGTCGAGAAGAAACCAAGATCAAGTTTTTAGTTGCAAATAGTGATAATGTATCTCCAATATTAGGAGCTGCAACTAGTGAACAGATTGGACTGATAAAAAGGGTAGAAAGTACAAATAGTATGAAAGAAATGAGTGCAATAAAGGATTTTATTTATGATATAGATTTGGTTGAAAATCCAGTTTTCAGAATACATGCTGCCAGAAGAATACCATTTGCAATTAGGGACGAGGTGAAGAGTGAGTTAGACAAAATGGTTGAGTTGGGGGTAGTTAAGTCGGTTCAAAAACCAACCCCAGTTGTGTCACCTTTAGTTGTGGTTAAACAAAATGGAAAACTAAGAATTTGTTTGGACCCAACTGATGTCAATAAAAACCTACTCAGAAGACATTACCCTCTGAAGACATTGGATGAAATCCTCGCAAAATTAAATGGTGCACTAAGATAATTAAGTTAAATGCAACAGTTAAAACATCTTTATTGAAGACTGTATAATGAATGAATAAATATTGGAATGTAAACAACAACAAAAACAAATAATAGTCAGCTGACTATGTCACATCTCCCTTCCTCAGGAAGTGTAAGTGTAATCCTTCAGGTAATTGGGTTTACCATATATCTTGGCAATATGCTGTGAGTTGCGTCGATAAAGTTTTCCTTTGCTTTCCACTATGTAAGACCTGGGGTTTACTTTGTCTTTAATTACTCCGTCTAACACCCAACTTCGATGACCCTTTCTTAGCTTTACGTTCTCTCCAGGTTTAAACTCTGGCTTTGGAACTGCACCTCTATCTCCATACATGTTTTGTTTTTCTCTCGCTTCAGAGAGTTGTTGATGCACTTTCTTTGGATCAATTATTGATGGCAATAGAAGCGCATCATCAATTGGAACCAATGTCTGTGTCCTTCTAAACATTAGCCTTTGTGCTGGAGAACCTAGATCTGGTGATCGTGGAGTGTTTCTATGATTCAACAGAGCTTCAAATAAGTCTGTTCCGTCTTGATAACATCGCCTGACCAAGTTTTTCGCTGTCTGAACAAACCTCTCTGCCAATCCGTTTGCTCTTGGGAAGTTTGGAGAGGATATGGACTGTTCAAATCCCTGGCTTTCCGTGCTCTTTTAATAATTCCATGAACTAGGATTTCCGCACTGGCAAAAACACGCGAAGTGTTTATTTTTGTTCGTAGAGAAATGCATAAAAATTGAAAAAGTATAAAGTTGTACTTTTAAATATAACAATTACGTATGTTTGTCTTACTAAAAAGTAAATTTATTTAACTGTTAAAAAGGTTCTCAGTAAATTTTATAATATATATATATATATATATATATATATATATATATATATATATATATATATATATATATATATATATAATCTAAGTCGCCTAATCTCAACAGAAATTGGACATAACTGTACATAAACTAATTTTTGGAATCAGTTTGTGCAAGTATTAACTGGAAAACTTGGATAGTACTATTAGTAATGAAAATCCTCGACCACATGCAATTAAACTGAGGGGGAGTTGATTCTATTCCGGTCAAGCCTTTTAACTAAATTAATACTGAGTGGACCAACTGAAACTGTTTCTACTGACTTCTGGGACCGGAGTAAGTATTGCACATCGTTACGTTAGATCAGATGAATTACGAATCAGATGGTGATTCTTGAAAAGTTTGGCTGTTCAATTTTAGGATGTTTATTGAAAGTTTAAACATTGCACAGTATTCCAGAAAGTTGTTCCTTGCTGTATTTTAAAATCGGCCACTTTGCCAGCTTCTAGTGTCAAAAAAGCTATTTCATTTAGATTAGGATAAAACGATTGATTTTTATGCATTTTATTAAATTTATTACACAATTATAACTGTAATAATAATATTCAAATACTTTATCGAGTGTGTATTATACAATAAAGTGTAAGATACTGGTATTACACAATAGACTTGATCATTTTACTAAAACATTCCTGAGATTCGTCAGGAATGCCATAGTTACCTCGTGTTTGGACGCTATTCATGAAAAAATTCACAATTAAAACTTACAAATATTTTAATCTAAAATAATAAAGGTACAAATTGCTTATAGTACTAAGTCCTATAGTGTGACCGGGTTGTTAAATAAATGCAGCATTGATAACGTTAAGATGGTCTTAAACTCATTATCCTGAACAGTTTATTTTGTAAATCTCTATTTAAAACGTTAAATTTCAACATAGACTTAACTGAGTAGGGTTTATTCTTTTGCCAAGACCAGCGCCTTCTATTCAGTGCGATGATATGTTGCCTCGGCAGTTTATGTCTTAATGTTATTCTCAATATATATATATAAATGAATATTTGTGTGTTTGTCCTTTATGGAATCGCAAAATATTAGACAGACCATTATGAAAATTTGTATGTATACGTATTTTTCCACGTAGAAGGCTTATAAGCTATGCCCATTGATGTAACTCGCCACCAAGCGACGCTGCAAAAGACAACAGGTTTAAAAGCGCCTGCACACTATAAACTGCAATTACGAGACAGTTACGTATATATATAGCCAAACACTATTTGAAGGTGCTAAGGTATTATGTATATTTGTCTTTAAGATACATTTCTGATTGAGCTTAGTTTGAGTGTTAGACCACTTTATAATAAGTACATGTACATATTAAGTACCATAAAGTAAATGTACGTGCACAATGACTATAAACATAAACAGATTTTTTTGATCGTGGCAACAAGGCAAACTCTACATCGGCGTTGTGAATATAATTCAATTAAGCTAGAAGTTCTCATACACGGGCAAAGCTTACGAAAAGCGTGCAAAGCCGCGGGAAACAGCTAGTATTTTTAAAAATTTAAATTATATTAGGCATGTATGTATCGGCTGATGGTTGCTGGCTTGTGGAGGAATGGCGCGTCTAACACGAGCCATGGCGCCATCACTGAAGCTGTAAACCCAAGCGCTATTCTCGAAATGGTCTCCGACATAATGAGAACGGAGTTCGTATTCAATAAGCCATTCTCTGTTAAATCGCAAGATAACATCCCAACAATAAGAAAGAGCTTTGTCTGGTACACGGATGGCTCGCTTATTAAGGGTAGAACTGGATATGGAGTGTTTAGTCAATCCCCTAGAACTGCCCTTTGCGGCAGTTTGGGTCGGAACTGCTCCATATTTCAAGCCGAAATCTATGGTATCCTAGCCTGTGCCAACCTAGGCCTCACCAGAGGGTACCAGGGAATGAACATCTGTATAATGTCAGACAGTCAGGCAGCTCTTAAAGCTCTTGACTCCAACAGCATTGGATCCAGGCTTGTGTGGGAGTGCTTTAACACTCTCTGCAAGCTTGGATCACGCAACTGTGTGCGTCTTGGTTGGGTACCGGGCCACACAGGCATAGGTGGCAACGAATGCGCCGACAGGCTTGCCAAAAGCGGAGCAATCATGCCATACACCGGTCCAGAACCGAGTTGTGGTATAATCAAGTCAACCGCTTACCAAAGTATAAACAAATGGTCCAGGAAGACACACCGCTTGCGGTGGCAGAGTCACCAAGGACAAGCACTCGGCAAAAGACTGCTTGCCGATTCTAGCTCCGGCTTCACCAGATGGCTGATGGGGCTGGGCAGGGATCGGGTTAAGCAAGTGATTGCCTTGATCACTGGACACGGCCACTTCAGGAAACACCTAAACACTCTAGGTTTACGAAATGAGGACTCGGAGTGTAGACTCTGCAATAAGTCTGAAGAGACTGCAAAACACATAATACTGGACTGTGAGAGACTGGGAGCAAGGAGAAGGGCTCTTTTCGGTGATAAACAACCAGGCGACGAACCAGATGCTAGTATCGGGGAAAAGCTTCGTAGCCTAATTAAGGGCACAAAGATAGGCTTACCCCTCTAACATCAAAGGGGCACACAATAAGCTCAGGTTGACGTGTGAGGATCTATGAATCCACCCCAATATCCCAAAGCAAAAAAAAAAAAAAAATTAGGCATGTATATCTGCAAAGAACTTACTAATTTTCAAATTTCTGAAGAAATATTGAACTCATTAACAATTTAATTTGGTCTCTTTTCTTTTGGAAGTTAGGTAAAATAGAAGTGTTTAGCCTTCATAAACATAAAATGTGAAGACAAAATATATATTATAGTCACTTTAGTTCTATCTTCCTGTACTTTATACTATTGCTATTGCTTCATAGAATGATTGCAAAAATGGTTCTGTAAATATAGAACACGAACAAACGCCGTTGATTATAAATTGGTTTGAAGCGAAAGAAAAATTAACTCTCAATGCTCTATAAACCAATTACATGTAGACAATTAATTAATGCTTAATTCCTAGCTGCCCATGATAGACTTTGCACATTCATCGTTGCATCAAACAATAACTTCAGTCTCGAACAGCTTAGTCTGTGTAATTGGATCAAACAATACATTTCACTGACGCAGAATATTAAACAAACCAATTACATGTAGACAATTAATTAATGCTTAATCTCTAGCTGCCCATGATAGACTTTGCACATTCATCGTTGCATAAAACAATAACTTCAGTCTCGAACAGCTTTAGTCTGTGTAATTGGATCAAACAATACATTTCACTGACGCAGAATATTAAACAAACCAATTACATGTAGACAATTAATTAATGCTTAATCCCTAGCTGCCCATGATAGACTTTGCACATTCATCGTTGCATAAAACAATAACTTCAGTCTCGAACAGCTTTAGTCTGTGTAATTGGATCAAACAATACATTTCACTGACGCAGAATATTAAACAAACCAATTACATGTAGACAATTAATTAATGCTTAATCCCTAGCTGCCCATGATAGACTTTGCACATTCATCGTTGCATAAAACAATAACTTCAGTCTCGAACAGCTTAGTCTGTGTAATTGGATCAAACAATACATTTCACTGACGCAGAATATTAAACAAACCAATTACGTAAACTCACATTTGAAATCAAATCATCAGTTATATATTGCTCTCAAACATATTCGTTTCATTCGTACATTTTGTAAATATTTGAACTAAAATAAATTTTTTATCTGTATTAATTTGAATAATGGCATGGAAAATAATAATATCTCTAAATATAATTACGAATAAGGTTGAATAATAATAAATGACAATTATTATCAGAGAATTCTATATACATAGTAAGGGAGGAACTTAGGAGATATTAGAACTGATATATGAAATAATGATATTTTTTTAAAGAAATCTTTTCTTTTTTTCAAACGTTGGACTTCACAAATACATTGTTTTTGTTAAAAAAATGGCTTTAAACCCTTAACTATCTTTATGAAATTTCATACTTGAATATGAAAACGTAAAGCAACTCACAATTTCCCATAATCTATAAATAGCAATAGGATTTTTGTGTGGGTTTAGTTTGAACACTGTAGCAGATGAAGGGATAGTGAGATTAAAGTGAAAATGACTTGTCACTCGAGACATAACTCGATTTAAAATGTTATCATCTGAATAAAGAGAATTAAAAAACTTGTTTACCAGTTTAAAAAATAACGGTCATGTTATTAATTTCGCAAAAGTATAATTATTTCTTACCATAAAGCTATAAGTAATCGTAATAATAAACTTACTATTAGATATGTATTTAGAATTAAAGTGAAATCTTATTAAAATTTGTAGTTTTTTTATGGAATTGAAAGTTTATATTCAAAGTAATTTGAACGTGTATTTAATTAGGAATCGTAGATCAAAATTACTGCACTAACCTAAGTCGATTTTCAGAATGTTTATATTGTTTACTCATGTTCCTATTATGAAAAATATTGTTTCATTGTTAATTATTGGTACTTAAAACCACTACACAATGAGAATATCCATATATTTTACAGTTAAGAAGTAGAAAATACAAATCTAAAATAATACGGGATGTCTAAGTTTAATTTTCAGTATTCTGTATGGCTTGACAAGAATAGTATTAGGTTAAGTTAAAAAGGAAAGGATATCGGTCGCAAATGTATTTATATTTCTAAGTTAAAACTTTGTATACTACTTGATTATAGGGAATAACAGTTTATTTAGTTTAATAAAACTCTTTATACAATCTTCAGTGCAGAAATTGCATAAGCGTTGCTTGAGAACATACATAATTTTCCTGCTTTACGCTTGAATCTTGACGTCTCTCTGACATCGCATTTCAGTAATGAGTTCCAAGCGAGTCTAAGTCAAGAGCTCTTCACAAGTTATTAAAT
Source organism: Homalodisca vitripennis (assembly GCF_021130785.1). Classification (NCBI taxonomy): domain Eukaryota; kingdom Metazoa; phylum Arthropoda; class Insecta; order Hemiptera; family Cicadellidae; genus Homalodisca; species Homalodisca vitripennis. Next base: position 226,585,778 of record NC_060208.1, read on the forward strand.
TATGACGCGAGTTTAGTACAGATGACGCTCTCTGTAGACGACATACTGTTTGCTTTTACCCACACTTTAGAAAATGCTGCGAGAACACATGTTGGGAAAAAATAATTGATTCCTAAATGCTATATCTCATACAATAGTACATTAACTTACTTAATTTCATATTTACTGGATAGTATGAATAAAGTTTGTTAAATTTATTTTACTAACAGCTACAAGGACGAGGTAAATTTTTTAGATCAAGAATGAAAACGTTGAGTTGTGTAGCTAATAATACTTCACGAATATGTGTTAGAAAGCAGTCTGAGCAGTATTCCTAAATGCTAGAACATGTCGGTAAAATAACGTAAACGAATTTATATCTCTGTTTGACGGAAATGCTTGCTAGGTAAGTATAAAAGCTATGCTTATACCTGCAGTATTTCACCCAATCTTATTATACCTCACAAACTACTTTGAATTGCTGATGAAAGACATTTTAACCTGTGAGTCAAGTAGTAGGTCGAGAAAAAGTAGTAATAGAGGAAACTTTCGGGCAAATGACGCAAAGTTTCCCGATTCTTGTAAGTTACAAACACTTTTGTCTACCTTATTCTTTCGTTTGTAACAAAACTGCTCACTTATTCATGTTGAACGCAAAAACAGCTGGTTTTCCACAATACAAATGTTTTTGAAAACAAAATTTATATTTCAAAGTATACGAAAACTATGTGGAAGTATACGTGAATGATTAAGACATTTACACGCTGGTGATAATAAAGACTCAAAAATCATCTTACCGGAACCTGCCCACACTGGATTGAAAAGGACGCACATTTAGGGTTCTGAGGACTAGGTAACACTTCTTTTAAAAGGTGTTATCAATAGGAATCAAATAATTCCAGGGTTCTCAAATAAACGCTACAGGTGAGATATTCCAATTTATAAATAACACATTTTTTTATTCACATACGTTACTGTAATCGAAAAATAAAACTCACTAATAAAAAAAAACGTGATCATTTAAAATTTCATCTTTTTCCTAGGCGATCTATTGTTTTTGCCTTGATTAAACGTCTTAAAAGCTTGGTACACATAATTGGTCTTTATGAGCTGAGATTATCCACAAACAATATCCGTTTAATGTATACAAGTAAAAGTTTGTGTTGATGGACTGGATCTAATTTGACAGTGATCAGGGTTAATAGCGTGATAAAATAATAAATGTGTTTCTGGTAATAAGTAAATTCTTTTACATCCAAGGGGAGGGAGTCATGTACTATGGTAATGGTTGGCTAGTGTGTATCTTTCCCCTTCAAATAGTATCTTCCACCAGGCTAAGGCAGTCTGCACTTATGTTATAAAGATTGTTTTTGTACATTTTATATTAAATTGATTGAGCCTATATGTACATGATCTAAATGATGTCAGGGAATGGCATTTATTTGTTACTGGCTACAGTATATCACTTAATTTTTTAACACCTAACAAACTCCTTGTAGTTTCTGATGAAAAACATTGCAACTACTTGTCCGGGAACGGCAATTTATTTTATAAACTGTGTTGATAAAGCAATGAAACTTTATAAAGAGGTACTGTACCTAAAAGTATTCTTTTAAAAGCGAATATAAAGTATTTCCATCATGATAGGAATAGACCAAAAGGAGTCAGAAGAAAACATGTAATCTAGCTACTCGAGTGTAGATCGAGTTGGTAGATTAAAATAAACGACTTTATTAGTAGAGCACAATTTCTCAAACTTCACCTTTAAAGGTTCACCCTAACTGAAATGGCTGCGGTTAAAAACTCGATCTTGTTCAATAAGCTTTCTAGTCGTTCCTTGTGTTATATAAAATGACATTGAATACAAAAAAGCTCACAGCATACGAAAAAACTTTTTCCCCCAATTGTGAGTGATTCCAGACCGCATGTGTAAACGCCATATGCAAATTTTTAATGTGGACCTTTACCTAAATGACCTCAAATGAAACTGCCATGTTACTTAACCATCTCGTTAACAACATGAAAACAGGGTTATACGGTTAGCAATTTATTCAATCACAAGTTAAGAAACATCGAATCGAAAGTCGAGTTGGCTTTATAAGACATCTCGTACATACTGATGTAGATATGTTCCTAATCAGCTGGGGTTTGGTAAAGAATGGGCAATGAGTAATAATAATCATGGTTGTATATGAAAATCCAATTTTTTGTTTTTCTCGATCAGTTCTTGTTGATTTTGCGCACCTCTTGTTGATTATTTTAATTAATTCCACTACATTAGTTAAAAAAAATAGTAAAATAATAAAAACCTGTAAAGCGATGTATAGAAATCGCAACATCTATTGGTGGTTAATTATAAAGGCGTCTTTATGCAGGATTTTACACAGTTTATGTTTCCATACGTATGAATACGCATTACCCTATTTCCAGAAACAATGGCAGTACCATTATCTTGTAGAGAATTTGAAATATTTCAGACAATACTTCGTACTAGGCTTACATCTAATAAACTTGTCCAACGTATTTGTCTTTGCTGTATACAAAATGTCTATCATATGTGGCATCCATGTTTACTGTCTTTCTATAAGAGTCAAATAAGGAAGATCCTTGAAAAAAGTGATTGGTATTCCCTTGTTGCAGCACTGGGTGATGTTCTTATTTTTATTACATTTTGAAGCAAACCTGTATAGTAATTTAGTTTAAATTATGCTCATTTTACAAAATAAAGTTAGGTTTAATTTCTTTTGCTTTAAATGAGTCAATTTAAATTATAAAGCCCACTTGAAAGAAGATTTTAGCTCTTAGAGAAGTTACTCTCCTTACTATCATTAACAGCTGAGAAGTATCTTAGAGCGCCTTAGAATTATAGTTTTGTTTTCATAATTTAAATTAATTAAGTTTTTCAAATTATAATTTATTAAAACTATACTATTTCCGGAAACATTAATAAAAGTGTTTGCATAATATTAAATAAACCTACGTATTAACGGTGTATTAGTGGTCAATATTGAAGGCTATGAATATATTACTAGAATAAAAAGTTTTATTCTGCCTAAAATTTGTTCTTACAGAGCAATAGAAATATATATTATATTTCAAAATAATGTATACATATATTAAAGTTGTTTATGAGTAGGCGTATTTGTAACTTGAATTAAAGAAGTTGCTTAATGTGACAGTTTCATAAAATTTTATTTGTGTGTTACAAATTGTCTTTCTGTATTTCACCGAAAATTGAATTAGTTACACGGTGAAATCTTAATATTTTCTGCTACGTTTCCTCAAAAATATTGCTAAACCACCTCACTGTCATGGAAAAGTTCAAATATATTGAAAAATTAATTAATATCTTACCTAAAAAGACAATTTGTTTACAAATCACATATTTACTTAAGTGCATATTGAAAACTTTAAACAGGATACGAGTACTAAAGTAGAAAATCATAATTAAAAGTGTTAAAAACTGTGTTAAAAGTACAGCTGGATCTTTTAACTGTCAATGAAGAGTTAATATATCAAAGGATAAATCATTAATTAACTATAAATCATTAATTAAATAGACAAATGGGTATAAATATAACATTTACTAGGAACAAATTACAAACTAAAAACAGGACAAATATACGAGAAATAAAGGAAAAACTCATGATTACATGTATTAAATGTGACAATCATTAACAGAGCATGATTTCCATATCGTGCAGGAGCAGATTCTACTCAAAAATAGTTTGTCAATAATTGCAAAATTTGTCGGTTGTCAATGTAAATTTAAAATCAGTTGCAGGATTTTTCTTAAATAGGTTATAAATCTCTTATTTACTTGGGTAGATATTAAGAAATGGAAACAACACTACAATAAGAGAGATTAAAGAGAAACTCATAAATTAAACTATTAATTGTGACATTCGTAAACTGCGCAGGATGGTCCGTGACATCAACGGACTGCCGTGGTGTGTGTTGTTATTGAAGCCACTATATCTAAAATTCCAGTGTAAGAATGTTTTATATTGATATACAACTTGTGCCAATTTTAATGGTAGATAAATAGAATCACTGGTTAAGTTTGAAAGAATTCATTTCTTGTATCTGTCTTGTAAACTTTCTAATCTGTCTGACAGCAAATTAGTTTTTATGTATACATATTTGTCCATCCTTTCGATATCTCAGGATTAAACTGGCCAACATGTTTAAAATTTAACATGGATCTTCATTTATTATAAGTCGCATAGAGTTTAATAATGGTGCTTTAAAAAAAGAATTGTGAAATTGGTCTTGTGCGTAACGAATGATAGCAACTAGAAAATTACAAATTAATACATTTCTGAACAAACTAAATACATTAAAAAGAAATCTCAACACGAGTCTTATTAACACTTTAATGTATTCTAATGTAATATACGGAGCTATAGACTTATAATTGCGCTTTTAACCTCGGCGAACCCTGCTACGCAACACGTTGATTGACGTAACTTGTACTACGTAAGTTTAAGACCCACCTCTAAAAACATAATGCGACTAAATTATATAATAAACAAAAATTATGGTTGCCGGTAAAGTCGGTTTTACGGGCGAAGATTTTACGTGACAACGTCTTTTTCTCGGTAGAATATTTATTGATATGAATATTATTAAATTGCACAATAGGAACAAGGAATTGAATGAAAATAAGAATTGCACAAATTTTAACTATAGCAATATATTTTGTTTACTAAAACATTGTACATAATTTGAAATTAATTAAAATTTGTTATTGTAAATGGTAAAGTTGAATAAAACATTTACTAAAATTGGAATTTGAAATTCTTGCTAAACACAGTTAAATTCTAACTTCGCGCGTGGTGATTGGTCGGTTTAGTTCGTTTGTTTGGTCGCACTGTTATGACAGGTTAGAGGTTATAATTTGTTATTTTAAATGTTTGACTAGCAATACGCGCTGTTTCTTCTCAATCGACTGAATTACGATTGATTGCAGAGTGATTTAAACTAATAATTTACTTAACACTATCAACATTTGTCAATAGTATGACATAACCTATAAACTCAGTTTCTCAACTTTTGTGTCAATTTAACAATTAATCAATCAATCATAGTTTACGATAATGAAATATCAGTGTACAATTATTTACCTTTATTGTTGTAGTTGTTGTAAATGACGAATCTAAGCACTCCACATTTTCACGAATAAACATAGTTATCTGCTTTATCCCGTGCGGCGGACCCACAGTTATCTGCTTTATCCCGTGCGGATCCCGTGCGGCGGACCCACTGGACGGGCATCGTAACGTTACCCGGGCGTTACACTTTTTCATGAGTGACTCCGAGCCGCAACCTAATTTAAGACGTTGTCACGTCAAAATATTGTAGGATTGGGGATAGGATTATAGGATTCTTAAAAATAAAAATGAACCGCATAATGTGCTGCTCGTCGCTTATCTCTTGAACGGATGGACTAATTTGGCTAATTTTTTTTATATATCTTTTTTGACGTCCGGGAAAGATTTATAGGAAATAGGAAAAACTTCACAATTTAATAGTCTTGGAAAATAATTATAATATTAACAACATGTAATCAGATGTTAAATGACAATAAACAGCTGAAGACACTTTCTGCTGAAGTTGCAGAGAAGCAGAAACATTCTTTTACATTTAAATTATGGAAAATCTTATAGTGTTATAAATGCAAAAGTGCCTTTGATTGTTTGTTTTGATTTCACGCACAAACTATTCTACCGGTTGTACTGAAATTTTGCATGGACCCTGGGTAATTTTAGGGCCCTGGTGTAAACATAGACGCATTCTTATACCAAAACGTTACTTTGGGTTACGTTTTCGTGTTTAAAGTAGTAAAACATTCCATCTTGGTCTAAAATTGAATTTAAAGGGCCGGTTAGTCGTAATGTACTGCTCTATTTAAAATCTAAGTTATATTCCAAATCCCGCATATGCGTTTATTTTGTTGGTCAGTGCAACAACATAGACTAAACAGTGACCGATAGTGGTTTAGTCTGCACTTTATCTGCACTTTCAGTCGTACGTACAGATTGACAGAAAATCAAACTATAACTAATTTATAGTACTTCAAAAAGACAGAAAGTAAATTGAAAGGCGTCTACCTTTGATTGATATATATTTTATTGAACGGAGCACAAGGCAAACTCAAATGGGGCAATAAATTAGATAGAAATTGAATTTTAACACATAGAAGTAGATCATTTTTGACTAAATTAGGTTTTTGAAACTCATATGTATATATTTATCATATGAAAAACATTAAAATAGAACCAGAGTAGAAGCAAAAATGTTATATAACTTTTTAATCCATCAAATATGTAAACTTAAATAAAATGGCCCTAATTGAAATTAAAAAAAAATTTAATCCGGTGATATTTTTCAAAAAAGGTTTACATATCGGGGCCATTATGTAGATATAGCATAAATGCTTTCAATTAGAAAGCTACACTCTTTAACTTTAAAAACTGCAGATAAATAAATTATTATTAACATTGAATGTACTATCATTAAGTTTTTATAATTTTATATCATTAAAATCCGAGAGAAAGACAATAAACAGGGGCTGTGTGTTCCAGTCTTATTCTGGAATTTCCCCTGACAGTGCAGAAATACTTACTCCTGTAAAATGTTCCTGGGTAATAATCTCTCGGATTCCTTTTCCTCTAACGTGGAAGTTGCACTTGGGTATTTAATTCTGCTGAACTTTGTTATTTTCATTAGATTTTTTAACATAACGTAACTATTTTATTTACTGAATTTAAAAATAGAAGACTACTTGCTAAGGTCATTATATACAGTTAAATACTTTGTTCTGCATATTAATTTAGATTAATGCATATAGAAGTGACCTGTACAAAAAAACATAAATACACGCTGCGTACAAGTAATATTAAATTAGTTTAGTTATAGAAAGGTATTGAACGTAATGCTTATAAGTATTGATTAAATTACTATGGGATTTGAATCTACCGGTCTATACATATATTTAGAAATATGGACGTCATTTGAAAAATGTATAATATATATATATATATATATATATATATATATATATATATATATATATATATTCATTATTCCAAGATAATACTAACAGACTGTGTGACTATTTATTCAGCATAAGAGTTTTGAATTAGTTTGAATGAAACGTAATATTATAAATTAGTCCATGTACTTGTTATGAATGAAATGGTCTTTTAATATGGAATAAAGTCATAATCTAAGGATATTCCCAAAATTACAGTTTTCAGAAGCTGTATCAATAATTTTCCGTTAATTTATGATAAATATTTTACACATTACTACTCTAGGTTCTGTAGTCTCGTGTGTGTGTGTGTGTGTGTGTGTGTGTGTGTGTGTGTGTGTGTGTGTGTGTGTGTGTGTGTAGGCATGGGTTGAATATAGCATCTGAAAAAAATCTAAAATCAATCTATGTAATAAAATGTTAGCTTATTCGGTGAATGTTTTGTGGCGTTATATCCGACAATTGGATTATAAACCCAATTGAATGTGTGAGCCACGTTTGCTAGTAGAGTGCAGGAGCATAATCAAACATTTACTTGATTGAAGTCTGGACGCTGAAAAACTCTTTAAACTACTTGTATGGTGCAGTAAAATTCTCGGGATCACTGCCTGATTTACTTGTACTTACTCCATATAATATATTCTTTATGTTGTTTTTGGAATACAACAACAGATTTATACCTGATTACACGTTTAAATTTATCTAATATTTAACTTCAGAATATCTTTTGTTTTCTGAATAACTGAGATTGATTTATCATGACGAAATATTTTATTTATAGGGAAACAAAGCAATAGTTTTATGTATAACTTACTGAGTAATCTTGCGATTTAGCGAATCAACCTATTTTTATTACTAAACGTTGAACTTTTCCCAAAATGTAATTTTTATTTTAATATCTACGGCCTACACAATAAATGTATAGGTTTTACTATGATTGTATGTACTCGTAGAGTGTGGTATGTACTACTATATTATTGTAATACGTCTTTGGAATAATAGAGACGCTCCTATTAACGAATTGAAGCGTAAAAATAAATTAATAAAATAGCAAACAAAATCATAAAATATCTTATTCAAAGAAATGTTTTGTAAATGTTAAAAGTGTTGAAACGGGGTATTATTAATACACTACAGTCCCAATATCAAAATGATTGATGATCTACTAGATCTGCTTGGGACGCAGGTGGAATATACTAGAGTCATGTGTGATTACGTGTAAGTCTGGTGTTGTCGACAAGCCTGTTGGAGATTGGGCTTAGATCTACGAGTCGACCAAATAAATATTTGTATTTGAGCCTTCAGGTAAATCTTCACGAAATGAGATTAAATATAGTATTATCATTTCAAAGAAACGATTATGTAAAGATATAAATCTAAAACAACAAGAGTTCAAAGTTAGCTGCGAGTTTGGTGGTGGGACAGTCGATAAACAACATTCCAGTAATTTCCCAGTAATGCCAATATCCCGTTATTGGCTTCACTGCCACAGCAGAGAAGTAAATTATTATTGGGTGACCAAACGTAAGCGCGGGCTCAATCCACTCTCTACTGGTTACAACACTCGATAGACCATTATGTGTTGCGACTCGATAGAGCGTCAACTGTTGCGCGACCACTGTTAATATTAAATTAACATTGATATATATAAAGCGTTTATAAAAAATGTCCGCCACATTAATAGAAAAAGGTGTAATGTCAGATATGTATTCTTTATAAATTTTGAATTTTATGATTAGTAATTCAAAAGTAATGAGATATATCAGTAGTTAAAAAATCAAATGTAATTATCACAGTTTTGAAACGTAATGTAGAAGTATATATCAATGGGGTACTTTTATAAGATATTTTCAAGCAAAATAATGTAAACAAATATGTTTACTGTACTCTTAGCATGGAGATATACTCTTAGCAGTTTATTCCTCTGTATATTACATTTTTTAAAACCAAAGTAAATTATTTCACATTTAGTTATATTTGCTATGTGTGCAAACGGTTGATACTCGAAATTTTCAGAATAAAGTGACCTATAGATTATAAGTTTTGCTTAAAGCTTAATTCAGATGTAAAAAACATCAGTTTGATAATGGTGTATGTTAGTGGTTGAGCATTTGAGAATAATTTTACATTATCTTTGTGAATAACTATGATAGTAATTAGAAAACTTCAAAATAATTTTTTTTAATACTGAGTAACGAAATTCCTACATGAAACATATAGAAATAACTTAACCTGTAACTTAGTGAAATCAACTATAGATTTCACTTGTTGGAAGATACCTCGGCGAACATTGGGAGGTATGAAGTTTAGTGTACTCCTACTGTATTTTACCCAATTATATATATAACTAGGTTTATATACCTCCCTTCGCTATTTTTGGTGTGCCATTCTGGTGGTCGAACAAAAAATATTTTGTTTTTGAGAAAAAATTTATAATTTAGGATTTTTTCAAATAGGTATAAGATGTTACTAAAATCGTAGTAGCTATTCAATCATATACATGAAATATTGTAGAGAAATTGTGAGCGAAACCGCTTATAAGTGCTAATATTTTTTTATAAATATATAGCATTTATAAAAAAAATACTTCGATGATGGTTTTTTATAATATAAAAGTAAGCTAGTGTTTAAAAAATAAACTATCATATTGTAATTTGGTTTAGGATTCGTGAAATGCAATCTTATGTCTTATTAATTTCCTTATATTTACTGCAGCTTCATTTTTAAGAAGAAAGTTTTCACTGTTTTTCAGAACCTGCAAAGGTTTATCATAACTTGTTTGTTTGAAAATCCTGGCAGGTTCCGGCTAAATCAGACTTCCGCCGGCATCTCTGTTTGCTTTACTACGGTATCTCGTGGCTAATTTTCACTCTCTTCCTCTCTCGTTTTTCGCAATGTTCAGAAAATTAGGCCACTAGTCCATTATATTGTCTATATTAATAATTTATAAATATTTTACAACTGTAACTATATAATAAAGTTTTATTTTTTTAAGATAATAAGTTTAAATATTTAGAAAATAGTTAAAAGTATTGGTTTGATCTCATGTAAAGATATTTTTACAAACACAAAAAGAATAATAAGGTTTTTTATTAGGTTACAGTTTTTTAGTAATAAATCAATATTACAAAATTAATAGCATATACATTGTTAAAGACTGATGGAAGAATAGTTTGGGTTGAATTCATGTCTTTGAAGTGTAAGTAGTGTAAACTTAATTGTTATTAAAATCGTAATTAAAATTGTAATTACAATCGCACGTTCTTCCCCCTGATATTTGGTGATGTTAGACACATTTCTATGATGTGAAAATGTTGGAGGTCTGACGAGCCATTGCATATATTTTATTCAATCCTGTTTTTTTGTCATATTGTTGACCATAATTTCCTTGAATTTTTTTTATTGCTTAACGTTTCGAGTTTGAAAGGAGGGGTTTTGAACCACAATCATGTAATGGTTAGTCACTAATCCAAATCAGATAGTTGCTCCCGCGCTTCGAAGAGGAAAACTAATCGGTTCACTCAAGCAATGTTTTCTCGGTATAACGCGGTATAACTCGGTATAACGCGTTTTCTCACACGTGAAATCTTAGCTGATGTTATCGAAGGCGTGATACAAAGAGGCCAGTCTCTTGTTGTGTATTTTTTGGTCGTGGAGACAACAGTGTGGACATCTATATTGGTGAGCCACTCTGACGAGCCATTCATATTGATGAGCCGCTTTGAGATGCTAACGTTTAATCAGATCTGGACGTTACCTCAACGTTTCAAGATTACATAACAAGCTTCTATAATCGAAGTTCATTATGCAGAGCAGTATGGAGCTGATAATATTTTTCGATTGAGTATTTTCGAGAACTTCAAAAATGTTTTTAGATTACAAATTGCGATTCATTTATTTTTTTACCACCGGCAGTCTTGTATTTTTCAAGTAACGTACCTATAGAGATCTTCAGACATTATTGGGTCAAGTGAGCCACGCGGTTTTAGTATTAGAGTTTTAATAAAATTCGACTAAAAGCAAACTTATTATGCATCTTCGACCAAGGTGAGTGAAGAGACCGCTTTACTAGGGACACTTTTATGTTAGCTCTCTAAAAACATTGTAACACAGTCATCCCCATACTTTTAATAGTTAAAGCACTCAGTTTGTCGCAATATTAATATTTATTTATAATATATGTAGAAGTAACAATGGTGTTAATTGACATAAACTTTGTAGCTAATCTGTATTTTTAATAATAAACAGTTTTCTTTTTGAAAATTTTCAAAGTAAGAAAATTTTGCGGCTCGTGCTTTGTATCTCTGTGCTTTACATGGTCTGTGCTTTTATTCCGCCATGGCTGGGACTGCTAAAAGATCTCTCAGGTGCCCTTATAGTAGGGCTGCGGATTAGTTTTCCACTACAGCAAAGGTCTTGTTCAAGATTGGGAAAAGAGGATTAGATCCTTTATTGGATTAGATTGGAGTAGTGCATCAGGATTAAGACAGTCAAAAGTGTTTATCTCTCCATTTTCTAAATGGCTGGTATCTCTCCTTGATCAAAGTAAGGGAGATATAACAATGATAGTAGGTATATTCACAAGGTATGGCCCACTTAAAAACACCTCATAAAGATTGGTTTTGGAATAACAGAACACCTATGGATAAGTTGTCCTGCCAGGTATAAATTTAGGAAAAAATATTCTAAGGGCATAACGTATCGCACCCGAAGATGTAAAAGAATCGGAGCCTTCAAATTTGATTGGCCGATTATAAACTGACTTGTCCAATTCTGAGGGCCAAAAGCACAAGTAAGCGAGGCGCAAAAGCCCTTTTAGGACTATGTGCGGAGACAAATGTCACTTTTTTCAGAAAAAGTATTAAATCGCTATTCATTATAAAGTTTTATAAAACTGTTATGTTATATTAATACATTTTCTTAGAATATTAAAGTTTTTCAAATATTACTACCAATAATTGTCAACTCTAGATCACAACCAGTTTAAAGGTTGGATATTTAGAGAAAATTTTATTTTCAATTTAATAACTAGTAAAACGGTTCTACAGAAGCATATTATTATTATTATAAACTAGCTAACCCGGCGAACTTTGTTCCGCCTTAAAGGCAATATCACATGATCACATTTTATGACTTTTTAAATTAGGATAATTGTAAATAAAAAGATAGAACTATTCAATGATTTTTTTATTTGCCATTTATTGTAGAACCTTGTGATAAAAAAATTTTTTGTTTTTTTTTAATTATGCGCGAAAAAATAATGCGGAAGGTCTTCCGACCCGTGAACATGCTACATATAATTGGCCATGGAAAAAACAGGGATGTTCGAGATTAAGACCACAAACTTTCAACGATTGGCCAACGATGTAGATAATTTTCTTTTTTTGTGTGATTATTACTCTTTGAAAAAAAAAAAACAAAACAACAAAAACTGATGATATGTTTTATATGAAACTTCCATTTAAGGCTGCATCACTTAAGTAGTTATCATTTGAGATTGATTAATATTTAACTATTAAATGTTAAATACTATTAAAATTGGTCTATATTAAAATGTTTTATTGTAATATTAAAATACTTAATAAGTTACTATTACATATCCAATCCTATTTAGAATCAATTCAAAGTTGAGACTGTAATGAATAATAAATGAATGAGATGGAATTCCAATTTCAATTTAATATCGAGCGAAACGTTTGTTCGAAGCAAGTTGTTTTGTAATAAGATAAGGAAAGAAAGTAGAAATGACATAACTTTAACATGAAAAAGTAGAAAATGAAACCATGAAGTTGTTAAATAAATATAAAGTAATTGATTCTAAATGATACTTAAATATAACCTTTATTAAAATAGGTGATTAATGTTAATATTCTATCGTTTGAGATGAAATTGATAATATTGAACACTTTATGATTTGCAAGGGTAATGCGAGTGATGAAAGTCTCGGCTCTGTTTGATAGCAGAGAGACTTAATTTCCTCCTTTCAAGTAGGATAAAAGGTTTTATTTGAATTATAAAAGGTATATTAAGTTAATATAAGTTTATATTTCACTTTTAGAAAAATTGGGACCCTGATAGTAACTAAGAGCTTTAATTATTACAATGTTTATCGATTTGTAAAGAATTTGAACCATAAATAGATATATTTATTTATATTAGGTTGGGGCCAAAATATTACCTAACAGTCTTTAGTAATTATGAAAATAAGAAGATTCTTTAGTTCTAAACATATCTGAAATGTTTTTCATGTACAAGACTGTAATTATTCCAATTTAATTTCAGTTGAAATAAATTTCCATCAAAGGAGTGTAAATACTAGTTTGAACAGCAATGAAAAAGTTCGCCAAACGACGTATTGAGTACTGGCTTCGATAAGGATTGATGAATGAGTTCTCATGGAGTGATATTATGTATAAAAATTGATCCTTCTTATTTAGAAATGAGGCTACCTCAAATATTGTAGTGATGTAGCTTAATAAGTCATCATATTTTACTGCAAGGAGATACAAAGAAAGAAGAGCATTTAGGGTGGTCAACTGTTCCAAGTATCACCTTTATAGCTAGATGTAAAGACCCCAGACTGATTAGAATACTGAGAAATGGTTTTATGTCATGGAATACTGTTTCAAAGAGCAATGCTCGTGTACACGTTACATTCATTAATATTTACTGATTACACCTCGATTGGAGTACATATGCAATGCGGATCAGCGCGACAGATTAGAATGCATTGATCGTGATTTCCCTGAACGACCGCAGACCTCAGGCAGGAATATTTCATGTTATTTTCTAGTGTAGTATGAAAAATTACGGTCCATTAGTCTATTTAAAATTACATAGAACCAAAATATCAACTAGGCACTCTGTCATCTCTGGCAAACTGACGTATCAACTAATTGGACTCATTAGTGTGATAGTCCCTGAACTTCTTCCTATGATTTCATAATTGCAGTAAAGGAACTAAAATGAATGGTTTTTGTGGTACTTTCATCACATGTTAAGTACCAAACAAATGGTATGTTTTGTAAGAGAAATAGTGATAATTATAAATATCATTACAATAATAATAACAATTAAGATATAAAATATTTGGTTTATTATAGGGGTACTTTATGTATACTAATACAATATACCCTAAATATTGATGATGTGACTAAACTTAAACAAGACCAGATTTTCATTATGTAAATTAAAATAAAGTTTTCCGTTATTTTAAGTTGTAACGCCGTTACGTATATAAAATTAAAAGCAGGTGGACTTGTATATTTAGTGTTCCTATTACATTACTTCACTGATAATGTAGTGGATAATACAGTGTAATTATCCGTATTAAAGCTTAAGATTAACTATACGATGTAAAGTATAAATACAAAACTACGATGCCAAGTATAAATATTGGTGTTTCATTTGTTGCTTGATACATTACAAATTATATATTTTGCGGAACTGCAATAAGTGTCTTTATATTGGATCATTTTCAGATCTATTTATAATTTTCTTTTGTAAGTTATTCGCAATTCAAAGAAACTACTTGGAATCAACTTGTTTCAGATTTACATTTGTAGGTTAAAAAACATCTTTCAGTTTATAGTTGCTTGATTTTTATTAAGTTTTAAAAGGTTTTGAATTCGGATTTAAAACTTTCAAGTTTTAAAATGTATTAAGTAAAAATATTTACTTTATAACTTTATTGTTAACACATGTACGATTTACTCTAAACAAGGCGGTTTGGATGAACTTATGGAGAGAGAAACTAGGGCAGGTCAAAAGTCGTCTTTATAGGTGTCCAGGCAAATATAAAACGTGTCGGCCCTAATTGGATATAGTACAAGTACTCTAGGTTCATAAATTGTTTTTACTACCGTAGAAAATTCACGTCGAATTTCACTACAAGACCTACTTGTTTTAGGTACAATTACAAATCTGGTTAGTATAATTGGCTAAAATAATACGTGTTCTATTCCTAATCATATTTAAGGGTAATGATTTATTAATCCCTACAGAAATGTTTCAAGTAAAGTGACTTTCAAAAAATTTGACAGGTTTGAAAAGACTGAGGATGCATTCGTGTATAGGCAATATAAGACCAATTTAAAATAGACATGGGAACAATCTAGGTGAAGACAGTTCCAAAATATTGACTGTGGTCATTAATATGATAAGCGGAGGGGTATTGCTTATAAGAAATTAAAAAAAGAAATGTATAGCTATGAAGGATTAGATGGTATGTTTTGGTTTGGATAAAGAGGTAAAAGTAAAATGAGACATATCAAAATACAGAAACCTAAATACGGATTTGGACGCGGTTTATTATCTAAAACAATCAAGTACGAAAATGATTGAAACATTTTACGGTTATTCTTTCAAAGATATAAGTTCGAAATCCATTACGCTATTGTAGAAGACGCAAGGTTGATCTTTTAAAACTGTAACCAGTACTTAAGTTCTGCATCAATATGTTAATGCTAGCTGTCGTTAGCAGGGTCTAATATCGCGAGTAATATCTGGACGATATTGACACTAATCTCATATAAATTGACACTGGTTTATCTGCAATCATCAACGTAGAATACAGTTAGGTCTTCTCGAGATTATTACTAAAAGTTCATATGTAGTCTATATATAGTCCATTTTCCTCTACTTGCAATTTGTAGTAGCTACATATTCCTTAAATTAGCTATAGGTTAGAATATAAATTTAATTGATGCTATGAGTGAAATATCTTTGTACTATAGTCACACAATTTTATTTTGCACAGAGTGTCACAAACCCATAAGAATATTGGGGTTTTCATAAAACCACGCTAATCATTTCTGAACTAGACAGCAGTGTTGCTTCAAATATAGGAGGCAGCTGAATACCGTAATCTGCATATCCCGATTCCTCGTGTAACTCAGTTTGTTGACTGATAAACTACAAGTCCTGAGTTTAAAACTTTCTTGGGTATGCCAACTTTGTCTCGGATAGAGACTGAGGACATGGGGATTTAGAGTCATATGCTTTGCAATAGAAAATCTGACATTGGTAACCTAAAATTTTCTTTGCTGCTTGTATTTGTCTGCAAGCATCTTGGAGGTTTCTCTCTTCGAATAAATAATTATTATTTTGGAGAAAGTGTTTCATTTTTTCAAATTAATTGAAGAAAATACCTATGTCATATGTGTTCTGCCTTTTCGATGCAAACTTCGGCAGGATTTCACAACGACTCAATGTGATCTGAATGGTGGATCTATGACGTAATATCTCTCTAGCTTGTTTCAAGCAAGATCTCGTTTTTAAAACGATCTGTTTTAGATACTAAGTATTGATAGTCCTAGACGGAAAATTGGTTGGTAAAATTATTTTTAAGGTGTAAGTATGCATGGAAATTTAAATAAACAATACGCGTGTGAGCTTATATAATGTGGCGCTGACAATAAACATGGTTTTTAATCATGACTAATTAAACAATACTGGATTACACTAAGTGTTACTTCATAGTTTCGCTATGGTCGAGTAAAAATTTTAAACTCAATAGCTAATTTCTATCTCAAGATAACATATTCTAAAGACGTAAATATGTATTTTATTAATTAGGGTGTATGTGTTAACATATTTTATTTTAAAACCCCACATGATTGTACTCAGTTTGTTTATTCTGCAATTTTCTACCTAAACACAATACCAATCTATATTTATTCGCTAGTGCTCAATCAACACTCCCCTGGAGTGACATGCATCATCATCGACATTAGTGTTGCTTACCATTTCTGTGAAAGCTTAGTGAAAAATGTAAATTCTATACATAATTTTGTTTTACAGATATCATGAGGAAAGATAAACAAGAAATGAACATTTTTCAGTCTCTCAAATTTAATATTCCTTAAGACATAGCCATTAACTAACGAGAATAATAATTGTAAAAATAATAAATTGTCTATATCACCATAAATATAAGTTAAGAAAAAAATAAATGGCAAAAAGCTTGAAAGCCAACAGATAGCACTATAAATAATCTACCATATCTCTGAATGGCTTAAACCTTTAAGCATATACTAAATTGATGTTGATTATGAATTGAGAAATTAGAATAAAAAATAATTGCAATTATAACTAAACACATTAAATTAAACTACTTTTCATTTTACGCGTTCTTTTAGACAATGGGATAATAAGTTATTCCAACGTATCAAATATGTTATTTATTCACCATTAAATTAATATTATGAAGTTATAGTATTAATGGGTAAAATTTTTATACTATGATATAAACTCAATATGTAAATAAATTAATAAGTTCAAAAGCTAATATTATTCCAAATCATTTTGTATAAAATTATGAAGATCATCATCTATTATAGGCCATAAAAATTGTTTCTTGTTCTAAGTAATATCAGCTGTATTAGTGTGTTGACAAGTACTTAATAGTATAGCTTTCATCAAATTATAATATTGATCTTTACAAGATTATAAAGTGAGTTTATCAAAGACAGATCCGTTGGGTAGTTTTATTTACATTTATTAAAATTAAAGACAGGTACGGAAAAACGTTACTTCTAGTTTATAGTGTAGATTTCCCTTGAAACTAATCATTACATACAATTACTTTAGTACTAATATTATTTTATATTTGAAATCTCCTAAAATTTAAATGTGTTCCTAATGAAAATAGGAACTACAAGATTGTGTATTAAAGTCTTGCAAAAGCAGAACAATGTGTAGATAACATAAATCTCAGAATAATAAAATTTAGAAATAATACAATTTAGTTCACAGATCTACCAGCAACAAGCCATGACTTTATTGATTTTTCGAAATTATCCTAACCGAATATAACAAAATTATAGCAAATGCAAATATAGTTCGAAGTCAGAATATTGACAGAAACTTTACACTGGAAGAAGTAATATATTACTTTATTTTCCAGCAGTACATGGCCATATGATCATCATATGTAATCATTTGAATTTGCAATAGAATTAACACAAATATTTATGTGAATTGTAACGATGATTTATTATACTTGAAAACTGTTCTATCCGACGAGTGCAAAGTCCGTCAGTTATGTCTGAAAAACCTCATTGAGTAAAAGATACCGTGTAAATTTTGCCTTTGACTAGCCTCCTTTAAATAAACACTATGCCTTTGTCTCTGTATTATTCTAATCAGTGTTTAATTACAGTACTAATATTAAAGTAAATATAATTATTTTACAGTAAATTTACAGTAAAGGGCATAATCTGAATGAAAATTTAACTGATATTACTGTTAGTAGTTTTGAGATCTGCTAAACTTGAGTACGCTAAATACGAATTCATATATTGACTTAATAAATCGAAAGTATCAATAGCTCTACAACTGAAAGAATCGAGTGCGTGGTAATATTATTTTAGAAATATGAGCTTCAATCTGTCAGAAATGGTATTACAGATCTGATATCACGTTATTAAATCTTCACTAATCTCCATAAATGGAACGTAAATCCTTTCACGTGAAAGTTTGGATTAGTTGAGTGAGTGCGCGGAGTCAGTGCTCTCCCACTCCGGATTTAAAAGTGAAGTATTGTTTTAAACACATCAGATTATTATATTATATTGTATCTTTTAGTGTTTCACATTATTATATACTTTTATGAAATACGAATTATACTTTTTATATAGTTTTAGTAACATTTAAAAGAAAAAAAAATCCTTATACTCGTATTGCCTGCTGTTATGGTTCTATTTCTATTAACAGAAACAAGTTTTCGGGTTATAATTTTATCTTCAATTTATCTTCAATTTAGTAGTAAAATACTAAACCGGAGATAATTGACGTAGGTTTGTATTCAGTGATGTGTCTCTGAATATTTAGTGATGAATTTTCCAAACACGTGAGAATATTTTCAAAAATATTTCATAATGAGAAAACAACCCATTGATTTTGTCTAAGGACATTTTGTGTGTTTATTTTATAAAGATTTTGTGTCTAGATTCTATCAAAAACAAAGATTGCATTGTATAAATGAAGAAGAATACCTTTTCTATAGGAATAATATGTACACAACATGAAAATCTGTATTTCGAAATTAAGAACACAAAGGTACTGTATATTGAATTTATTGAAAGCTCTTACCTGTAAAATATATAGATAATGTAACTTCGTGATAGTCGAAAGTTAGGCTCTGCACTGTATTTTTCATTAGTACTCTTAGTCAAAAGAGGAAAAGAGTAAAATTCATATTTAAAAAAGGTGCTTTATCATAAATGGCAAATTAAATGGCTGTTAATAACAGGTAAAAGTTAATTTGCCTGAAACAACAGTTTTATAATTGGTTTGGAACAGGGTCATCATGTATATAGGCTATATTTTATTTATGATTTATATTGTTATTAAAGCCATTTCAATGCAAAAAATGATATTGTAATATAGGATAATGTTGTAGTCAAAACAAAACAATAATCAAAGCATATTCCCAATATTAAAATTGTTTGATGAGCAGTAAATAATTGGCCATTAACTTATACTAAATATTATTTACTTTATTACTCTGATTTCTGCAGTCTCATTTGCATGTATGGGCAGAAAACAGAGTAAAAAAACTGAAATGAAACGATATAATAAAGTGTTAGCTTATTCGGTGGTGGTTTTGTGACGTTATATCAGACAATTGGACAATATACCCGGTTGAATGTGTAAGCCACGTATTGCAAGAGTAGTGCAGGAGGAGTATTAAACATTTGCCTGATTGAAGTCTGGACGCTGAAAAGCTCTTTAAACTAACTGTATGGTGCAGTGCAATTCAAGGGATCACGGCCTGATTTATTTGTACTTACTCTGTATAATGTGTATAATGTATTCTTTATGTCGTTTTTGGTATGCAACAACAATTTTAGATCTGATTACACGTTTAAGTAAATCTAATATTTCACTTCAGAATATCAATAAATATAAATATATGTTGTGGAAATTTTAAAAGTGTTGAAACAGGATGCTATTATTACATTAAAGTCCCAATAACGAAGTGATTTATGATCTACTAGAACTGCTTGTGACACAAACTTGTTGGAGTTTTAGTTTAGATTATTTTGGATTTAGATTTTACGAAATACCAATATTTATATACGAGCCTTCGGGTAATTATTCATAAAATGAGACTATAATATTGCATTATCCTTTCAAAGAAACAATTATATAAAGACAAAAATCAAAAGCAATAAGAGTTCAAAGTTAGCTGCGAGTTTAGTGGTGGGGCAGTTGTTAAACATTCCTGTAATTTTCCAGTAATGCCAATATCCCGTTATTAGCTTCACTGCCACAGCGCAGAAGTAAATTATTATTGGGTGACTAAACGTAAGCGCGGGCTCTATCCACTCTCTACTGGTTACAACACTCGATAGAGCATTATGTGTTGCGACCGGGTAGAGCGTCAACTGTTGCGTGACCTGCTTTTATTTTCAAGTCACATTAATAGAAATAGGTGTGATGTGATATATGTATTCTTTATAAATATTGAATTTTACAATTAGTAATTGGAAAATAATGAAATATATCAGTAGTTAAAAAATCAAATGTACCTACCACAGTTTTGAAACATAATGTATATGAAACATATATATATATATATATATATATATATATATATAATTTAGTACTTTTAAAAGATGTTTTCAAGCAAAATGAGGTTAATAAATATGTTTACTATAATATTGACATGGAGATATACTCATAGCAGTTTATTACTTTGTATATTTAATTTTGAGAAACCAAAGTAAGTTATTTCTATTTTAGTTATAATTGTTATATGTGCAAATGGTTGATATCTCCAGAATAAAGAGACCTATAGATTATAAGTTTTGCTTAAAGCTTATTTAGATGTAAACAACATCGAGTTTGATAATTTTGTATGTTAGTGGTTGAGCGTTTCCGAATACTTTTACATTATCTTTGCGAATAACTATAGTAGTAGTTAGAAAACCTCAGTATAAATTTATTTTTAAAGATACTGAGTAAAATCAAACGAAATTTCTACATGGAACATTGTGATACATGTAACTAAATGATATAATGAATTTTCTTGTTGGAAGAAACCTCGGCGAAACATTGCGAGGTTTGATGTTTAGTGTACTCCTACTGTATTTTACCTAATTATATATAACTAGGTTTATATACCTCTCTTCGCCATTTGTGGTCAGCCATTCTGGTGGGCGGACAAAAAATATTGTCAAAAATAATGTTTTTAAGAAAAATTCTATAATTTAGAGTTTTTTCAAATAGGTATAAGATGTTACTAAAATCGTAGTAGCTATACAATCATATACATGAAATATTGCAGAGAAATTGTGAGCGAAACCGTTTGTAAGTGCTAATATTTTTCATAAATATACGGTATTTATAAAAAACACACTTTAATGATGGTTTCTTATAATCTAAAAGTAAGCTAGTGTTTAAAAATAAACTGTCTTATAGTAATTTGTTTTAGGATTAGTGAAATATAATCTGATTGTTTCTTGTAACTTTCCTTATAGATAATTCTGTTTCATTTTTAAGAAGAAAGTTTTCACTGTTTGTCAGAACCTGCAAAGGTTTATCATAACTTGTTTGTTTGAAAATCCTGGCAGGTTCCGGCTAAATCAGACATCCGCCGGCATCTCTTGGCTAATTTTCACTCTCTTCCTCTCTCGTTTTTTGCAATTTTCAATAAATTAAACCACTAATCCATTATATTTTCTATATTAATAATTTATAAATATTTTACAACTATATCTGTATAATAAAGTTTTATTTTTTTTAAAGATATTAAGTTTAAATATTTACAAAATGGTTGAACATATTGCCTTGATTTCATGTAAAGATCTTTTTATAAACAAACAAAAGAACAATAAAGTTTTTTATTAGGTTACACTTTTTTAGTAAATAATCACTACAAAATTGATAGCATATACTTTATTTAAGACTGATAAATAACCGGTTTAGGTTAGATTTATGTCTTTGAAGTGTAATTAATCTAAATTTAATTGTTATTCAACTAACTGCAATTACAGTCGCTTGTTCTTCTCCCCCCCTTGAATGTAATGATATGAGATGAAAATTTTGGTGGTCTGACGAGTTATTGCAGACAGTTTATTCAATCATATTTTTGTCATATTGATGATCATAATTTCCTAGAATTATATTTATTGCTTAATTGAACCACAATCATGTAAAGGTTAGGCATTATTCTCAATAAAATATTTGCTTCCGCGCCTCCAGGACGAAAACTAATCGGTTCACTCAAGCAATGCTTGTATAACGCGTTTTTTGATAACGGGAATCTTAGTTGATTTTATCGATGGCGCGATACAAAGAGGCCAGTCTCTTGTTGCGTATTTGGTGGTCGTGGAGTTGTCCACACTGTTGTCTCCACGACCTCTAGTGGTGAGCCATACTGTCGAGCTATTCGTATTGATGAGCCGCTTTGAGATGCTAACGTTTAATCAGAGCTGGACGTTACCTCAAGAATAAATAACAAGCTTCTATAATTGAAGATCATTAAACAGAGCAATATGGAGCTGATATTATTTTTTTATTGAGTACTTTCGAGAATCTTCAAAAAAGATTTGAGATTAGAAATAGTGACTCATTTATTTTGTTACCACCGGCAGTCTTGAATTTATCATGGAACATCTCTAAGGATCTTTAGACAGTATAAAGATATTAGAGTTAGTATTAGACAGAGTTAGTATTAGAGTTTTAAAAAATTTCAGTAAATTTATTATGCATCTTCGAGTAAGGTGATTTAAGAGACCGCTTTACTGGCGACACTTTTATTTTAGCTCTCTCATAACAATTTAGCACAGTCTTACCTATATTTTTTGTCGCAGCGTTATATCAATTTTTAGTTCTTAAAATATTGTTATTGATTTATCAGAAAAACAATCTTTGTCATACCTTGTTTGAATTTGTATAAAGTTTATACTTTACAAGAAACCTTATCAGTGTGGACGTGTATTATTCATATTTTTAAAAAGAGACATCTTCAATTAATATACCACCAACAATAAGGGAGTAACAGTGTCTCCTTAAAACTGGAGTTTAGTAGTCATAGCTCTCAGTTTTTCACAATAGTAATATTTATTTATAATATATCTAGAAGTGCCAAGGTTGTTAAGTGGTAAGTGGCATAAACTATGTAGCTAATCCGTATTTTTAATAATAAAAAGTTTTCTTTTAGAAAAAGTTTCAACTTATGAACATTTAGCAGCTCGTGCTTTGTATCTCCGTGCTTTATGGTCTGTGCTTTTATTCCGCCATGGCCGAGACTGGTGAAAGATCTCTCAGGAGTCCCTTATATTAGGGCTGCGAATTAGTTTTCCAGTTCAGCAAAAGTTTTGTACAAGATTGGGAAAAGAGGATTAGATCCTTTGATTGGAGTAGGGCATTAGGATCAAGACAGTCAAAAGTGTTTATCTCTCCATTTGCTAAATGACTGGTACATCTCCTTGATCAAAGTAAAGAATATATAACAATGATAGTAGATATATTCACAGGGTATTGCCCACTTAAAAGCACCTTATGAATGTGACTCTACAGACTAATGATTGTAGACTCTGCGGGGAAGAAAAAGAATCAGTGGAACACATTTGAATAAGGTGTCCTGCTAATTATAAATTTAGGAAAAACATTTCTAGGGGCATAGCGTAAGAGAATCGGAGCCTTCAAACTTGATAGGCCGATTATTGATTGACTTGTCTGATTCTGAGGTCAAAACACAATTAAAGGGAGTCGAAAAGGTCCTTTTAGGGCGACTGTCTCTTTTTTCTGAAAAAAAAAATAAATAAAAACAAGTATTCAATTCACTATCCATTATAGAGTTTTATAAAATTGTTTAGTTTAATACATTTTCTTAGAATATTAAAGTGTTTCATAAATTACTACCATTAGCTGTCAACTCTATTTCACAACCAATTTAAAGGTTATGTATCTAAATAAAATTAAATTTTCAACTTAATAACGAGTAAAACGCTTCTACAGAAGCTTAATATTATTATAATAAATAGTGATAAGTTTTCAATTTTAATTTTCAATTTGTTTCATAGCGTTTGCTCAACTTAATCTACTATTATCAATGCACAAATTATTTCCAGAAGATTACACTTCAGTGAAAATCATTTTCTTTAAAGAGCCTTTTTGGTGCCACAGTCCATATACAATTATTCTAACCTGTACAGGAATTCTATATTTCTATATAAACACTTCCAAAAGACGTTTCTCAAAGTAACGGTGTATAGACGTAATTTAAGTTGCAATAACTTCTGAAGGGAAAAACTATTTTCATATAAATACTGCATGAAAAAGTGTATAGTTTTTGGTTACTAGTATTAGTCTCCCCCCCCCCCCAAAAAAAAAACTGATGATACGTTATATACGAAACTTCCATTTAAAGCTGCATCAATTAAGATAAGTATTATTTGGGAAAGGGTAATATTTAACTGTTCAATATTAAATACTATTAAATTTGTTTATATTTAAATATTTTATAGTAATATTAAAATGTTTAATAAGTTACAATTAAAAATTCAATCCTATTTAGAATCAATTCAAAGTTGAGATTGTAATGCATAATAAATTAATTAGATGGAATTCAATTTTAATTTAATATCGAGTAAAACTCTTGTTCAAAGCATGCTGTAAGGAAAATAAGGAAACAAACTGGATTTGACATAATTTTATCACGAAAATATAGAAGATGAAATCACGAAGTTGGTAAATAAATATAAAGTAATTGATTTTAAACGAGACTTAAATATGACTTTTACTAAAAGACCTAATTTATGTTAATATTCTATCTTTTGAGATGAAATTGATCATATTGAACACTTTATGATTTGCAAGGGTAATACGAAAGATGAAAGTCTCGGCTCTGTTTCATAGCAGAGAGACTTAATTTCCTCCTTTTCAAGTAGGATAAAAGGTTTTATTTGAATATTAAAAGGTATATTAAATTAATATTATAAGTTTCTATTTCACTTGTGGAAACATTGGGCACTGCGATAAAATCTAAGAGCTTTAATTATTAAAAAATTTTCAATGATTTGTAAATAATATGAATTATACGTAGATTTATTCCTTAGGTCGTAGCCAACATATTACATAACAGACTATTTAATAATTACTTTTCTTTATCCTAACCTTAACAGGTGTGTTTCATTGTATAACATTAATAATTCCTACTCCAATTAAAATAAAATTTCATCACATGAGTTTAAGTACCGTAAGATTCAACAGCAAGGTAGAAAATATTGAGTACTAGCTTCGCTAGGGATAGAATTAAGGAATTTCCATGGCTAAAACATCAAAATGGAACTTTTCTATTATAAATGAGGTTATTAGAATATGGTAATCATATACCTTAATTACACATCGGATTTTACTACAAGGTGATAAAAAGATATAAGAGTATAGTATATAGTGGTTAACTGTTCCAAATATCGCTTTTACAGCTAGTTGTGAAGAACTCAGACTTATTAGAATACTGAGAAATGGTTTTATTTTATTGACTCCTTGTTTCTAACAGCACTGCTGGTGAAAAATTTACATTCATTATTATTTAGTGATTGCACCTCGGTTGGAGTACATTTGTATTGCGGATCAGCGCGACAGATTAGAGTGCATTGATCGTGATTTCCCTGAATGACCGCAGACCTCAGGCATGAATATTTCACTTTATGTTCCAGTTTTGGGTGAAGCATGACGGCCCATTAGTCTATTTAATATTTCATGAAAATAAAATATCAGCTAGCCACACGCTTCCATCTCGCGCAAACTGACGTATCTGCTAATTGAACTAATTAGCCTGATAGTCCCTAAACATTTCCTATAGATTCCTAATTTCAATAAAGGATATAAAACATTAAGTACGAAAGAGTAAAGATATTATGATAAAAATCCAAAATATGAAACACAAAATTATAAATATGTTAGTAAAAAATTTAAAAAAAAACTAAAAAATTAAATGAATATAAAGTGACTAACGCCATGCAAATTCAATATCCTGCAACTTTTGATGACATTGCTAAACTTAAACGAGATCAGGGATTCATTGTGTGAATTAAAATAAATTGTTCTGCTATTTTAAGTCGTAAAGTCATTACATAAATAATATGCATATATATATATATATATATATATATATATATATATATATATATATATATATATATATATATATATTATATATATATATATATATATATATATATATATATTTTTTAACATAGTAAAATTTATGTAAGAGAGTTAGTTTTACATTAGTTCGGTGATAATGTAGTGGATAATGCGGTGAAACTATTTTTAGTCAAGCTTAGCATTCACTGTTACTGCGATGCAAAGTACAAACAGATTTCTTGCTGTTTCATTCTGTTGCTTGAATAATTAAAAATTATATATTTTGAAGGACTGCAATAAACTAAAGTATCTTTATAACTCATCAAGTGTCACATTAATTTCTGTTTTATGTTTTTTAAATTATACTCAATTAAAATAGACTGTGTATTAAAGGCTTTGGTTAGAACTTTTTTTATCTTATGAAATATTTATTAATTTTAATTTCTATTTTTTTATAAACTTTTTAACCTTTTTGAAATAGGTTTATGTTTTTAAAATGTATAAATTAAGAATATTACACTGTATAAATTTATGTATAAGTTTTGTCGATACATGTAAACAAATTGTGTTGGATAAACAGATGGAGAGAGACAATAAGTCTGGCAGGTCAGAACTTGTCTCTATAGGTCTCCAGGCAAAGATAAAACGTGTTAACTCTAATTGGACATTGTACACGTACTCTTCGTTCATAAATTGTTTTCACTAATATAGAAAATTTAGTTTTTAATCTATTAAAATCCACAATGAGACCTAATTGTTTGAGGTACAATTAGACATCTTTATGTAGTATGTATGCTACATATTATGGTGTAGCTTAATTGGCTGATCTAATAGGTAGAGTTTTAAAAATATGTAAAGAATAGCGATTGAATCATCCTTACAAAAATGTTTCAAGTAAAGTGACATTCAAAAAATTTGACATTTTTGAATAAACTGAGGTTGCATTTGTGTATAACCTATATAAGATCAATTTACAAGAGAACTGGTAAAACTCTCGGCGAAGGCAGTTTCAAAATATTAACTGTGGTCATTAATGTGATAAGCTGAGAAATATTTCTTATAAGGTAATGAGGTATATATTAATTGAAAGGATTAAATGGTATATTTTGGACTTTATAGAGACGGAAAAGTAAAATAAGTCACTGTAAAAGAAAGCAACCTAAATATTTGTGTGCCATTTAATATCTACAGCAATCAACGCCTAAAAGAATTTAGTAGAGCCTAAGATAATGAGTATATCTGGAGGGTATATTTGAATAAACGTTGACACTAATCTCATATTGATTTGCCAATGATTTATCTGTAATCATGAACCTAGAATCCTGATAAGTCTTCTCATGTTTATTAACAGGAGTTCTTATGTTGTCTATTAATAACCTACTTTCCTCTAATTGGAATGTGAAGTAAATACACGTTCTCTGAAATAACTATAAGTTAAGATATATTTATGTCAAATGTGTTATGTTAAATATCTTTATACAATGTTTACACAGTTTTACTTTGCATTGTGTCAACAATCCTCACAAGAATATAGGGGTTTCTTAAACCCAGGCTAATCATACCTCAACTTGATAACAGTGTTGCATCAAATATAGGAGGCAGATGAATAATGTAATTTGGATATCCCTATTCCTCGTGTAACTCAGTTTGATGACTAATGAACTACAAATTCTAAGTCATCTAACTACAAACTAAAACTTTCTTGGGTACGTCAACTTTGTCTCGGATAGAGACTAAGTACGTAGGGATTTAGCATGAATCCTGGGGGATTTGAAATGGAAAACCCTGACATTAGTAAACTAAGATTTCCTTTGTTGCTTTTATTCGGCTGGAAGAATCTTGGAATTTTCCCTTCTTCAACTTTTCGTACTGAATGAAAGCTGATGTCTATATATAGAGTTCACGATCTGTCAGAAGAAGTACAGGTTGAATAGTAAATATGTATACCCTTTGTTTGAAGGTTATTTTTGACGATGGAAGGATTGTGAAGGAAACAGGATTTTTCCGGACATTTGCCATCGTTCAGTGAAACGAATGTATTCCGTAGTTTAGTTTTAATGATTAGTGTTTGGTATAGTTTTGTATTAAGTGCATGTCTTTAGAGTTAGTGAAGTTGACAAACAACATGTAGGTTTTGATTCCTGACTTAGGCGTGCCACAACGCTTTAGTAAGATTTGTTTATTTTAACCTAGTTTGTAATTATGTATTAGGTTAGTTCTTTACCTGAAGAAGAGATCAGAATGCAGATCTCGAAACGTAGTGTTACTGTTTTCTTGTTTCACTGAACGATGGCAAATGTCCGGAAAAATCCTGTTTCCTTCACAAATATGTATAATTTTTATGAAATGTAATTAAGTTTTTATTTTACAGTACCGTAAGTGTCTCATTAATTTAATTAAATTTCTTGCAGAAAAAACCTACGTCATATGTTCTGATTTTTAAATACCAACTTTGGAAGGATTTCACAGAGACTCAATGTGATTTGAATAGAGGATTTGTGACGTAATCTCTCACCCAGCATGTTTCAAGCAAGATCTCGTGTTGAAAAAGATCTGTTTTTACACTTAGTATCAATAGTCGTAGTCGGCGCATTGGCCAGTTGAGTTATTGGTGAGACGTAAGTATGCGTGGATAGCTCATTAAACATTAAAACGTTTGCGCCTGAGCTTATGTAAAATGGCGCTCGTTAGCGCCATTTTATATAATTTTACATATAATATAAAATACATTATGTAAATTATAAATAAAATATATACTTTTACATATATAAGCGTTATAAACATGGTTTTACATCACAACTAAAGTAAACATGGTAGGACTACGCCACAAACTTGTTACGTCATAGCCTTCAATAAGGTTGCATGAAACGTTCAAATTCAATAGCTAATTTCATTCTCAAGATGTCCTGTGTACCTATAAACAGAAGACAACTATACAGAAATAAACTTTTACATCACCTTGGCAGAAAAAAGAAAGAGTGTCAACCTTCCAAGTGATAATCTTCAATGAAGCTCAGCCATATTCTGTGGTTGGACAAGCACCACATTAGAAACTATTAGAAACATTATAGAACATTATGTTCCATGTAAAGATTAACGTCTCCAGATGAAATCCTTCTCGTGGCATCTTTTCAAAAAAAAATTAAGTATGGTTCTCATTAAGTATGTTTAACAGCAGTTTTTAAATAATAATTACTACGCACTAAGTCAATATATCATCATGATGTATTTGGGTAGTTAGGCTGTCTGTGTTAACATATTGTATGTTGAAATCTCGAATGATTGTACTCAGTTTGTTTATTCTGCGATTTTCTGTCTACACGCAATACCAATCTAAATTTATTCGCTAATGCTCAATCTAATCCCCTGGAGTGACTTGCATCATCATCGAAATCAGTGTTACTGTCCATTTCTATAAAGCTTGGTGTAAAATGTAAATTATAGAAATAATTCTGTTTTAGATATATCGTGCGGAGAGATGAGACAGAAATGAAAATTTTGCGGTGTTTCCAATTATAGTTTTTCATGAGACTTAGAAAATAACAAACGAGAGTAGTAGACAATCGTCTGTGTCACCCGAAATATAAGTTAAGCAAAAACCAAAAGGTAGAAAAAATTTCCAACCAAAAGAGAATACTATAAATACTCCATCATCTCTCTGAATGCCATCAAGCATATACTAAACTGGTGTTCAAAGAGAAAGAAATCAATATAAGATTTTAAAAATGAGAATCAGAAATGAAATAACTGGAATTATTATCAAACAGAGATTAAATTAAAGTGTCTATTAATTTTAAGCGTTATTTTTTAAACTGGGGTTACAGTGTATTCCTACACTTCGAATATATTAATTATTCACTTTTAAAATATCATAATAAAGTTATATTATTGATGGATACATTTAGCATAATGTATATACTTAAGATACAAATAAATGCATAAGTTACAAAATGACATTTATTTCAAGTTTTTTTTTCATTTTAAAGTAGGAATAGAATCATCATCCATTACAGGTCTTACAATATTTATACTTGTTTTAAGTAATGTCAGCAGTATTAGAGCGGTGACAAGTATTTAATACAAAAATTTTCATCATATAATAATCTTGATCTTTACAAGATTTCTAAGTGAGGTTATCAATGATAGCTCCTTTGGGTAGTTTTACTTATATTTATTTAACGTAAAGACAGTTATTTAAAAACTTTACTTTTAGTTTAAATTGTAGTTTTCATGTTAAGTAATCATTACATACAATTATTTTCATCCTAATCTTTATTTTATATTTTTGAACCTTCTAAAATGGAATCGTGTTCTTAATGAAAATAAGAACTATAATACTGTGTTAAAAAACCTTCCGAGAGCAGAACAATTTGTAGATTATAAAACAGTAATAACATGAATGTCAGAAAAATTTAACTATGAAACAAAATTATAAATGAGTTTATATATTGACCTGCAATAATCCATGACTTTAGTGAAATGAAATCATCCTGAACGAATATAACAAAATAACAGCTAATTCGTAACTGGTTCGAAGTCAGAATGTTGCCTCTGAATTTTACACTGAACAAATTAATATATTACGTTATTTCTTAACAGTAAACGGCCATATGACCAACATCTTTAAATATTTGAATTTGTGTTGTACTACATTTGTGTACTATAAATATGGATTCATATGTTGACTTAATAAATCGAAAGTATCAATAGCTCTACAACTGAAAAAATCGAGTGCGTTGTAATATATTGGAAATATGAGCTTCAACCTGTCAGAGATAATAATACAGCTCTGATATCACGTTACTAAATCTTCACTAATCTCCATAAATGAAACTCAAATCCTTTCATGTGAAAGTTTGGATTAGTTGAGCGAGTGCGCGGAGTCAGTGCTCTCTCACCCCGGATTTAAAACGTGAAGTATTGTTATAAACAAAGAAGATTATTTTATTTTTTAGTGTTTCACATTATTAAATCCTTTTATAAAATAAGAATTGCACATTTTAGTTTAAGTTTTAATAGCATTACAATGATAAAAAAATCATTATATTGCCTGCTACTATGATTATATTTCTTTTAATATAAACAAGTTTTCGGATTATAGTTATATCTTCCACCAAGTGTATACATTTTAGATTTATTAAAAAAATAATAAAGCTCTTTTTACGTGTGGAAACCATGTCTTTGATTTAGTAGTAAGATACTAAACCGGAGATAATTGACGTAGGTTTGAATGCAGTGATGTGTCTCTGAATATTTAATGACGAATGTTCCAAACATGTGATAACATTTTCATAAATTTGTGTTAATAAGAAACGACCCATTGCTTTGTTATGCGCATTTTTTATTACAAGAACTTGTTCCAGATATTTACTTATTAACAACGTATGAGATGGGTATGATGAAGTTTATACATCAGGCATATTTTATGCTCATATTCTATCAAAATCATAGTTTGTCATATAATATTAGGAAGAACGCCTTTTTCGTTACATGAATAATATGTACACAACACAGAAATCAGTATTTAGAAATAAAGAACACAAAAAAGAAAATATTTGAATTCGGAAATTGTCTTAATTTCGAAGGAAATATGAAAAATAATATTTGGACGGAATTATTGAATTTTTAATTTAATTTTTACTTTTACTTAAATGCGTTATGTTTACGAAACAGAATTACAAACACGTAGATAAAAATAATTAACAATATACATAACATTATTTATTATTTAACATTGATTAATTATTAAACATTTTAACAGTAAAGACACAGTTTAACTAATACTCTTAATATTTTATACGATAACTTCACTTTCCACAGAAAAATTTTTGGTTAAGTGATCCCTTCCCGTGCAGCTAAGATCTCGCAAAATAATCAGTGTAATCCCCCTATAAGGAGAGATGATCATCCAGTGGCAGTGGTTGGTGCCTACAAGGTACGCGTAGAAAAAAATGCCAATTTCCCTGATAAACCTGGATGAGAGGATTAGTTTACAGACAAAGTATTAAATTAAGCAAATAAAAATTCAAAGTATAATGCGCTTTTCTTCATAAATGTTTTCTAGGTTTTCTTAACTGCCGTCATTTTTATACGAAATATATTTCTAATTTACGAGATTATATTTACTGTATACTAAAAAGGCTTATGTATTGTAAACTCTCTTGTCAACAACATAGAATTGTTCATCTATTTTAAATTCACTGTTAATATAATTTTCTAAATGATTCTTCATGGTTTCTGGGGCGTATGTATATTTATAAAGTAATTATTTTATAATAAATTGACATGGAAAACTATTTTCTCTTTAAGTATCATGATTTTCCGTTCAAAATATGTAAAAGATTTACGTTACGTTTAAATATTGTAGGATTTAGTATATTTAAATAAATTTCTACTATATATTTACTAAAATTTTAATAGTTTTTCATATTTTTATAATAAAATCCACGAGAAGACTATAAAAAGGCGAAGTATGTTTCATTCTTACTCTGGAATTTTCCTAGACAGTCCAGAACTGTAAAATTATTTTTGCTTCGAAAGTGAAAGTTACACTTGGGTATATCATTTTCTGGTTTGTTGTTTTTATTTGGTTTTAATTGTGATGTAAATTATTCCAGTTACTGAAATTTAAATAAAAATGCAAATTAGCCTATTGGTCCAACGAATTTTAAAATGTTTGACATCTGGACGAATTCCATACAGTGTTAGAAAATGAGTCAGTTTATTATACTAGCAGTAAGAGTTTATTATAATGTTAGGTCAGCGAAATCTTGGAAGCCAAGTTAGGCTAAGTTTTTGCTAAGCAAAGCATAGTAGTTAAGCTATCTATGACTAACCATTATGGCAACGAGAAAATGACAGAATATTTAATTTTTTTAAGAAACTACGTATAATATTATGACATTTTAACGTGTCACGTTAACACATGTAGCCCAACTACACAAAAACATAAAATGTAATTGTTGGTTCCTTGGTGACAAGAATTTTTGAATGTAAACACTGCTATGAAACACAACTCAATGTACAAATATACTCTGATTTCTGCAGTAGCATGTGTATGTATGGGCAAAAGACAGCGTAAAAAAAACTAAAATTAAACGATATAATAAACTGCTAGCTTATTCGGTGATGGTTCTGTTACCTTATATCATACAATTGGATTATTTACCTCATTGAATGTTTAAGCTACGTATTGCTAGTATAGTGCTGGAGCAGTATCAAACATTATCGTGATTGAAGTCTGGTCGCTAAAAAACTCTTTATACTAACTAACTGTATGGTGCAGTACAATTTACAGGTTCACTGCCTCTTTGATTTGTACTTACTTTGTGAATTCATGCAATATAATGTATACGTTACGTTGATTATAATATAGAAAACTAATTTTAGACGTTATTACACATTTAATTTTACTTAATATATCATTTCAGAATATAATCTGCTTGTCTGAATTGATATATCATGACGGACTATTTTATTTTAATGGAGACAGCAGCATGTTGTGTATAACTTGCAAAAAACCTTACGAATGGTGTGAAACCGCACATCGCCGCTCGCACACCCACAGCAAACCAACAGGGAAGCGCGTGCCCATGGTGGCGAACGGGATGCCGGATCAAAACTAAACTAGGTAAAAAAAAAAAAGAACACCGTGGTCAGTATAACTCAGGTTCATTTACTAAGACAATAACATGGGCCTATCCAGTCAATATAAATATGTATATATATATACTATAAAAAAAATTAAAAAGTGCCCACAGTAGTATACCTCAAACAATTCTTGTCAGGTGCACCTGCATACCAAAAATTAGAAACGCCATAATTTGAAACAAGAAATGCCAATTCCACCCGGTATCCTTCGGCTAAGGGCGGGCTCCTAATGAAATCCAAGAAATAAACTAAATAATATCTAAAACTAACTTAAAATTAAATAACAAAATATAAACTATATAAATGGCAACAATAACAATATCACAGGGGTATCACAGATGTTGACTGGTAGGTATGTCCATCATGTTGGCCGTCCTTCAGCAGAGCGCAAAGGCGAAGGTTCTCTGCGACCACGCATGATGGAGAGATGACAGGAGAAAACAATTCATCCCTTGGACCTCATCAGTGAGGGCCGTAAACCTAGCCGCACATGTTAGAAGGAAACAGCTCAGCAAAATTTCCAAAACACTTAATTAAACAAAAATATTAAATCTGGAGCTACTTCTAACCAGTACAAACCACGGCTCAGAGTCTCTATCGCCACTCTGCCGGAAAGGCCAAACGCCTTCAAAAGGTCAGTCGCCTCTGCAGCCAATAAACCACACACACACTATATAAAAAACACACATGAGCCGGGGAGATATAGTATTGAACCGGCTCAGACTCCCCCCCCAAAAGGAGGAACTCCCCTCTGTTAAATTTTCTTCAAAAAGAAAAATCGAACGAAATGCCTCTCCCCCCCAATGATTGAAGAATTATAAACCGGAAACCCTTAAGTCTGCAGAAGGGAAAACCAAGAAAATCCCAGTTGGAGGCAAGAAAACCCTCCAAGAGTAGCGTGGGTACAAAGAAGAACACAGGAACCTTGATCAGGAAGAAGGAGCAGAGGTGATCAGGCCTCTGGACCTAAAACCCTCCCGCACAGACTAAAGAGAAATCACGGATGACTCCGGCAAGGCTTCAGATGGGATATGTGCGCCTTCCTGAAAATCTTCCCGGACTGAGGATCTCCCAGTCGGTGCAGTCACCGGAGTCAGAAACTTCAAGATGCGGTGGGGACCAGTCCACCTGTAAGCAAAGTTTAGCAGCTCTTTTATCCACACCGAACTGACTGGGTGAGCCTTGCAGTAAACTAGATCCCCCACCTGGAAGGGATTGGCAATACGACCTCGGTTTGTACTTCCTCCTTACTAACTCCCTAGCCCGAATGAGATTCCGCCTGGCTGCCTCCCAAGTGGCTTTCACATTGGGGAGTAGTACCAGGAGGTGGCAGAAGATCGCTAATTTTCCAAAGGTTCGCCAAAGGGTTGTTTGGCGGAAAGCCAAATAATAACTCGAAAGGTACCCGCCTTGTGACTTTCATGCTGGGCCGTATTAAAGGCAAATTGGATCCAAGGTAGTTGTTGATCCAGGTGGTCTGATTTTTCCGCATGAAAGGCAATGAGAGCAGATCGAAGATTGCGATTAAACCGTTCGGCGTGAGAAGGCTGAGGATAGAAAGGGGAAGTAGGTCACATGGCGGATTCCGTGCCCAAAGCACATTCTTTTAAAGATATTGGAGACAAACTGTGAACCATTATCGGAAACTAAGGTGGCGGGGATTCCAAAGTGTTGAAAGAAATGGTTACGAAGTGCTTGCACCGTGAGCTGCGCGGTAGCACTCCGCAATGGGAACAACCAAACAAACTTGGAGAAGGCATCCACACAAACAAGTAGGAACTTATTTCCGGACTTGCTACGCGGGAGAGGCCCAACATAGTCAATGAAAACCTTCTCCAAAGGTTTTTCCGCCACCTCAGATGACAAAAAGACCCAACTTGGTATTTGAGCGGGTTTGCTTAGCGAGCACAGTTCACAAGAACGTACTCGAGCTGCAATATCCCGGTCCATACCTTTCCAGATGAACTGATCCCTAATCTTCGCGATGGTCTTATGAATTCCTAGATGTCCGCCCACAGGAGAAGAATGAAAATACTGAAAGACCATCGGTACAAGAAAGCTTGGCAGCACTAAACTTAGGTTTTCTTCCGCTGCTTGTCACGGCAGCATAGAGCACCTCGGTACAGAAAATAAGGAGGGTGGGCACCTCCGTTTTTAAAGCTCATTGATGATAGCAGTCAGCTCGGGATCCTTAAGTTGGTGTGGAACAATGTCCGAAAATGCCAGAGGAAAGTCTAGGAGCACGCCACAACATGGCGGCTCTGATAAATTCTGGTGGTCGTTGTGTAAGTGATACATGCGTGACAGAGTGTCCGCTATGATATTTTGAGTGCCTCGCACGTGCTGCACTGTGAACTTAAGGGCAGAAAAATTTTTGGACTACCCAGCGACCCAATCTTCCCGAGCTGACGGGGGTGGGCAAGGAGCCAAGAAAGTGCCTGGTTGTTCGGTTTCCAAACAAAAATTCTTTATGTTCTAGGTAACGCCTGAACTTGTTAATCCCAAACACGACAGCCAAACATTCCAGCTCAATAAACAGAACAACTCTTCTTCTCACAAGGGGTTACCGTGCGTGAAGCATAAGCTATGGGCTGCCGGATACCATCTACTTCTTGCGATAAAACAGCAGCAACGGCTAAGGAGGAAGCATCAGTTTGCAAGACGAACTTACTACTGAAATCAGGCAATAGCCAAGACTGGAGGCTTGCATCACTGCCTCTTTCAGCTGCTCAAAAGCAGTCTGTTGCGCTTCACCCCACTCAAACTTGGCACCCTTTTTTCCTAAGAGAGTTTCAGAGGGGCCGCCACTTCAGCAACATTGGGGATGAAACGACGATAAAAATTTATCATTCCCACAAAACGGGCAATCCCCTTGGCATCCTTAGGAGGAGGAAAACTCCCTGATTGCCTGGGTTCTCTCTGGATCAATACAAACACCTCGAGAAGAGACAAGATGACCCAGAAACGATATTTCAGGCTGAGCAAAAACTCACCTTTTCAGGATTGACGGTAAGGCCAGACTCTCGCAGCCTAGTTAGAACTTCCTCTAGATGAGTCAAGTGCTCCTCATAACTCTCACTGTACACAAGCAGGTCATCCAGATAGTTGAACACGAACTTAAATTTGACATCATGAAAGATAGAATCCAGGAGTCTGGTGAGTGTTTGGGCCCCCACAGCCAAGCCCATAGGCACTCGGGTGAACTGGTACAAATTCCAAGGCACACAAAAAGCAGTGAGAGGTCGAGACTCGTGTTTTAGTGGGAATCTGATGGTATGCATGGTTAAGATCAAAAATGGAGAAATACTTGGCCTTACCAAACCAGTCGAAAGCAGAATGCAAATCGGGGAGAGGCACGGAGTCAATTTCTATCTGAGCATTGAGCTTTCGATAATCCAGGACCAATCTGGACTTCCCATTAGGTTTCGGCACTATAAACGCTGGACTGGAAAAATTTGAGCAAGACGGCTCGATCACCCCACTCTTAAGTAAATCATCAATCATATTTCTCAGAATCTCCATCTTGGGCGGAGCAAGCTTATATGGATGGGAACGTACAGGACGGGTGTCTGTAAGACGAATCTCGTATTCCAAGAGATTTGGTCGTACCCAGTTTTTGTCAGTAAGGACTTCAGGAAAACTGGAACAAATCTGCCTTATGTCCCTCAGCCTCTTTCGGCGTAAGATGTCCTAGTTGGTCAGGAGGAGTCAAGCTCTTATCTTCCATCTCTAAGGCAGCAGTCCCACGAGACTCGACATCAGAAAAGGGAACGAGCGAACCCGCCTGGCGAAAGCA
The DNA here is from genome assembly GCF_021130785.1 of Homalodisca vitripennis. NCBI lineage: Eukaryota > Metazoa > Arthropoda > Insecta > Hemiptera > Cicadellidae > Homalodisca > Homalodisca vitripennis. Next base: position 226,623,343 of record NC_060208.1, read on the forward strand.
AAGAAAACATGACTGGAGGCCAAATCCAAAATCATGCCAGTTTTCCGATAAAATCTGCTCCCAAGATGAAAGGAAAAGTCAGGTCCTTAGCCACCAAAAAGCTCCAATCCCAAGAGAAATAATTAATTTTGATGTGAATCTGGGCACTACAGATAATAGGTAAAGGTGTGCTTGAAGCAGTCCAGCAGATAAGGTGAACTAGGCTCAACCTGCCGTATTAGCCCAGAGGATTTTAGATCTTCAATAAAACGACAAAGAAATCAGGCTGCGTGCTGACCCAGAATCAACCAGGGCCTTCTGCACCACATTCCCCACAAGCACATCCAGTTGTGGGCAGGTTGAGCGGGCAGCCCTTACTCCCTGCGCAGCCAGAGCAGCAACCTCCCCTCTCGGCCAACGATGATAACTGTCCCCAAGTCTATTTCTTTCTGTTTTCTTTCTGTTTCTGTATTAAACCAGCTACCCTTTTACCATCAAAATTAGGTACATATTTGCCCTCAAAATTACCTTTACGGCACGAGTCGGGCTTACTCGTCCGCAAGCTTACTAGTTTTTTTTATTAAGTGGACAAAACGTCTAATATGTCCCACTTGCTTGCAGCCATAACAGGTAGGAGGCTGCCTACGGGAAGGAGCAGCTGCTGGCTCAGACTGCAACCGGAGCATGGACCGGCCCCGGAGGCAAGTGAGGAAGATGCCTCGACATGGCCTCCCTTTGATCATCCGCATCCTGAACCCCTCTAGAGATGATGGAGAGCGCGGTCCAAATCCGCAAAAGATGCGGGACGGCTACAAAAAATCAAACGGGAGCGTTCTTCAGGTTTAATGCCCTCCAAAATAAGGCTCACCAACTCCGTTTCGCTCAAGCTCAAGCGCAACACCCGGGCTACATCCCGTATCTCCCCGGACAAAATGGCTCAAACGTCTCGTCTGGTGCCTGAGGACGGTAAACGCGTTCCAACCCGCAAGCGCTCCCTAACCCCGAGCAGGTACAAAGAACTCCAAGATCTCGGCGTGTGGAACTGGTCAAAGGTGGCACCTCTCTTAAGGCAGTCTAGAAGGCGATCAAAAAGGGGCCTTAAGGAAAACTGCGCTAAAAATCTGCATAAGCATGGCATCTGTCATACCAGGAAATATCTCTCAGCTTAAAAACTTCCAGAAGAAAATGGATAAGTAAATTAGTGTCAAGTCCATCAACTCTGGGGAAGTGTGTTGTAACACACTCCCCCAAAGGTTGAGGCAGTTTGCCAAAGCTAGAAAAGGAAGGCACAACTATAGATGAAGCCTCAACCAGCCGCTTCAGGAGGGCCACTACCCATCGGAGACAATAGTAACTCTGGGAGGCTCGAAAGAAAGAGCCGGTGGATGGTTAGCAAAAGTAATGGTAGTGGGAAACCTCCGTTGGAGTGACAAGCGGTAAATAGTACCCCCTTCTCCTTCACCGAGCGCACCTCACTCAAACCATCTAGGGCTTGTTTTAATTTATTACTGGCCGAAAAAAAGCCCAACTTTTAATATCAGAGTCTAAACTAGGAGCCGACATAAGTAAAACTATTCTGTCACGCCAATGTAAAAGCTGAGATGCCAATCTAGCCTTTGCTGACCCGGACATGGGAAGTGACTCAAAATTAATATCGTCTTCTAATTCCTCCATTCGGGTTTTAACAAAACTCAAATTCTGTGTTAATTTGGAACTCTGCATTCCAGCTGCGGTCCAACGCTATACAAGCCCGTTTAATTTGAGCTCTTAATGCCCTCACATCTCCCTCGGGCTTCTGTCCTCTCGCCAGGACCTCAAAAACCAACTCGGGCTTGCGTAGATGTTCCAGGCACCAGGGAAAAAGCCATACCAAACAATTAAGACAAATAAAATAAACAATAAACAACAAAGCGTACGCAAAAATTACTTAGTAACCTAAGTGGACTCTCAACTCACAAAAGGCTTACACTGACGAGGTCCAAGTGAAGAACTCAATACCTGCCACCTATTAGAAGGATACCCTGCAAATATACACTAACCACAACCTACAAACACAGAAGCAATAAATATAACAAAACAACACATTGATAGGGGAGAAGAAGTAGAGTACAGTTAGATAAATTATAGCGGTTAAGCAATTTAGAGTCCCCTTGCTCCCTGCAAAAAGGGTAAGTCTGCAGGAAGCAAGACACTAAACCAATTCCACCCGGTATCCTGTGCTAGGGCGAGCTCCTAATGAAAAAGTTGTGTACTCTAACCTCCCCCTACCTAACACTAACCTACACCAACAAACCAAACCAGAACTGAGAGACAGCTGAGAGAGCAGCTAACCACGCTCTGCTACCATTGAAACCGCACATCGCCGCTCGCACACCCACAGCAAACCAACAGTGGAAGCGCGTGCCACATGGTGGCGAACGGGATGCCGGATCAAAACTAAACTAGGTAAAAAAAAAAAAGAACACCGTGGTCAGTATACTCAGGTTTCATTTACTAAGACAATAACATGGGCCTATCCAAGTCAATATAAATATGTATATATATATACTATAAAAAAAAATTAAAAAGTGCCCACAGTAGTATACCTCAAAACAATTCTTGTCAGGTGCACCTGCATACCAAAAATTAGAAACGCCATAATTTGAAAACAAGAAATGCCAATTCCACCCGGTATCCTTCGGCTAAGGGCGGGCTCCTAATGAAATCCAAGAAATAACTAAATAATATCTAAAACTAACTTAAAATTAAATAACAAAATATAAACTATATAAATGGCAACAATAACAATATCACAGGGTATATCACAGATGTTGACTGGTAGGTATGTCCAATCATGTTGGCCGTCCTTCAGCAGAGCGCAAAGGCGAAGGTTCTCTGCGACCACGCATGATGGAGAGATGACAGGAGAAAACAATTCATCCCTTGGACCTCATCTAGTGAGGGGCCGTAAACCTAGCCGCACATGTTAGAAGGAAACAGCTCAGCAAAATTCCAAAACACTTAATTAAACAAAAATATTAAATCTGGAGCTACTTCTAACCAGTACACCACGGCTCAGAGTCTCTACGCCACTCTGCCGGAAAGGCCAAACGCCTTCAAAAGGTCAGTCGCCTCTGCAGCCAATAAACCACACACACACCTCTATATAAAACACACATGAGCCGGGGAGATATAGGTATTGAACCGGCTCAGGTGTGATAAAGCGATTTTGAATAATGAGGGTAAACATTTTTCCAAAATATAGTTTTTATTCTAATATCTAAGTATAATCATATCAGCTTTTAATTGTATTATTATTAAGAAAAAAACTCATTAAATAATATTTGAATATGATCATATATGAACCCTCCCGCAACTTTTCACGACATGAGACTAAATGCAGTATTGTTCTTTCAAACAAAGAAACAAAAATTACACAAAGAAAACATGTTAAAACAACAAGAGTTCAAAGTTAGCTTCGAGTTTGGTGGTGCGACAACTAATCAAACAACATTCGCTAAACAACATTCCAGTAATTTCGCAGTAATGCCAATATCCCGTTATTGGCTTCACTGCCACAGCACAGAAGTAAATTATTATTGGGTGACCAAACGTAAGCGCGGGCTCAATCCACTCTCTATTGGTTACAACACTCGATAGAGCATTATGTGTTGCGACTCGATAGAGCGTCATCCGTTGCGTGTCCTGCTTTTAATAAAAACTAAACGCTACAGGGAAGTAGCTATTAATACTAAATTAATATTGCTATACATTAAATAAATTATGTTAATAAAGGTGTACCACAATTTTTGTAAAATGACTGTAAATATTAAATATATAATTATCATTTACAATATTCAAACATGGTTGTTTGATATGCATATTTCTTGAGTTTTATTGAGTTTCCAGTGTTCCCGTCCAACGTAGCCATAGGAAAATCGTTGAATAAGATTTTCTTCTAAGGATATAAACTTTTTATTTGTATTTATTTTTTATGGACGAATTAAAATATTTGATTCAACCAAAACTTGTAAAAAAACTTTAACGGTTGTGGTGCATGAACGTTACAAAAGGCTAACAAATAGGCTCTATAAGAGCAGCGGTGATGCATTTTCCATTATGCTCTTGGGACTAATAACAGTTTGTGCACGATAAAACTGCAAATACATTACATATATACCTACCAAGTTTTGAGGTTGTTATAAACATGCTACAATGGTTTGTTATGGTTTTTAATTTATTTTTGTAGTAATGTTTAGTTGCTTTAAACTAATACAATTTAATTCATCTAGGTATTGTTGAAAATTGAAAAGAATTTACCAGGGAAATGTTTACTTAAGCCTAATCGAAATGGATTCGTTTGAAAAATACACAAATTATTTATTAAATATTTACGAAAACGTGCTTTTATAATTTTTAATTAAGAAAGACCTTCATGCATATATTTAGAAATATATTATAATATTACACAATTGTGATAAAATTATACACTTTCTAGTATAACATTTGATTTAAATTAACGGTTAAAAATTATATACAATTGTTCTAAATTGTGTGGCTACTGAATAACAATCAGGTCTACCAACTATCAGAATAGTAGTAGTATAAAAATTTCCTTCACACAATCATACGAAAACGGTATTTTACGAATTATTTGATGAAAACATGATAAAATTATATTATATATAGTATTTTTTAAACAGTAATTATTTGCTTTCTGTTAATGAAGTAAAACATGGTTCATTTTATTCAAACAATTGACTCGATCCCTAAAATTTCGTTATAATATTTAAAAAGTAAAAAAAAATATTTCAGATTTAAAGTAAAAATCGTGCCACTACAAGTATTAATAAGACAGCTGTGGCAGTTTGTAATTTTTTACCAAAATCACTTTTTTGAGCGCAGCGAGTGTACGACACAACAAATAATCAATTGAACACATTACTTTTATGTTTGTCTCGCAAAAATTTGTCCATTAAATCTTTGCTGAAACTCTTGTAGTTTCCAAGATCCCTTCAGTGTGCCTACACTTTCACACTGTGTATGTATTTTAGATACGTTGGCTGAACACCGCTATCAGTTTTCATTACTCGAGGGAAGCGTACCTTGCAATTAATATAGCACATCGAATTTCTTTGCTATATCTGTAGTTTATAGATTGTCCCTCATTTTTGAAATTTTTTGGGTCTTATATGAGGTGTATTATAAAACATTTTTGATTTTAATGAATTTAATTATTAAACAATATATTTCACTGGCACATTTCAAATTATATTTACCTCTACAAACTTCAAAGTGCTATTAATATATTACAAAACATGTTAGTATTATTTTTATTTGTAACAAAAAACAAATACGATCCACGTAAAAAAAAATACTTCGACATACTATGGAATATACCGTAATAACTTTACTGCTTTTAAATCCAAACATAACGTAGTAAGTATATACTGGAAGGGATGTTTAATATTTACTAACACATTATCATTCAAAAACTTTATTTGAAGTTACACACAAATTTATATTTGAAAACACAAATTGACATCGTAACTGGCCTGAGTGTGTCTCACACACTAACTGGTAACCAATAAGAGAATACATACCCAAACCAGCAATCGGTATTCTCGGAACTTTCTTATAGGCTACTTTCAGACATAATACATGCTATGGTAATAAAGATTATTGATGTTTTTTATTCTTGTAATAACTTGTTTTATGATTTTGTATATCTCAATATCTCAAACACTAGTGAGTGAATGTTTTATCTACTTTGCAATAGCTTTAATGTAACAAACTGTAGGGGCATTATAAAACAATTCAAACTTCAATTGACCACTTTAATATAAAATTTCAATATAAATTTAATCACAAAAAATACTTGTTCCTCCGGGGCTGGAATTTCGAGTCTCTCACTTGCCGGGTGAGGCCGCTACCACTAAACCACAGCAGAGCTCATACATTTTAATATTCAATTATGTTGTATTTGGCCGTGTCTTTCACATATTATGTGTTTAAATTAAAAAAACTAACATATTATCGAAATAATAAATACCTATAAATATATAATATTGCATTATTAAAAAAAAACATATTCTATAGTGTACTAGAGAAATAACTATAAAATTACATAACTAAAAAAATTTAAACCAAACAATAGTCTTTGATTTTAATGTGACTTATATTGGCTCATATTTTCATGCACTTAACCGTTTATGGAAAGGATTATTGTAGGCTAATATGTATCAATGTTTCTTATCGACTGAACAGCTGACGGAGTGTACAGAATAATATCAAACAATGTTGTAAAGTTTGCAGGTATCGACTGTTTAGTTTGGAAGTTCGTCTATCAATAGGAGATGAGTCTAGTCCCTGTGGCACTTCAGAAACCACCTTGAGCTTATCTGCAACGACGAGACGAGTTAGGATGTAACTATAAGAATTGGTATTTTCCTCTCGTTTGATGTGTAAAGTATGATAGTACGTTATAAATAATTATCTAGTTGTTTATGAGTTTCAAGTTACGCTTTCAGTTTTTAATAGCCTTAGTTGCTGTTGATAAAATAGAACCAAATAGAATACTTTAAAAAATTTTAGAGATCGAAAAATTTTTTATCTCTGAGTAGGGTGTGATTAAATAGACGTACTCTTTATACGTATTGATATTATTCTTAGTAGCACTTGGAGAATAATAAAGTTTGATTAGCTAGATTAAAGACCCAAATACACCACCATAGTGTATAAACATAATGTCCAAGTATACCTAACTGGGGTAATTTTTAAAGTACTCTCTCTCTCTCTCTCTCTCTCTCTCTCTCTCTCGTTTTTACGTAATAATCAGTTAATTAGGCCTCTAATCCCTTATAATTTGTATATTAATCTTTTATACCTGTAACAGTGTAATACAAGTTTTAGTTTTGTTATATTTGTTTTAATAAATAAATATTAACAAAATCGATGTCGCTGTTGTTGTATAAGTCACACTAAAGAATAATGAGATTTATATAAGTTTGAGGTTTTAAATAATAAACCACTATTACAAAAATAATAGCATATACATTATTTACGACCAATCAATGAAAAGTTCTGGTTGAATTTAAGTATTTGATGTGTGAGCAATGTAAAATTAATTGTTATCTAACTACGTGTAATTACAGCAGCTTGTTCTCCCCCCCCCCCTTGGAATGTGGTGACACGAGACGTAATTCAATGAGGTGGTAATTCTTTTTCATATGTTTACGGTTTGACGACCTATTGTAGTTATTTTAATCAATCTTGTTTTTGTGTCATATTGGTGACCATACGTTTTTAGAATTATTTTTACTGCTTAACATTTTGAGTTTCAAAGGAGGAATTTTGAACCACCATCACGTAATGTTAGTCATTATTCCCAACCAAACATTTGCTCCCAAGCTTCTAGGAGGAAAATGTAATCAGTTCACTTCAGCAATGCTTTTATAACGCGTATTCGGATAACGGGAATTGGGTGATGTTATCGAAAGCGCGATACAAAGAGGCCAGTCTCTTGTTGCGTATTTGGTGGTCGTAGAGATGTCCACACTGTTGTCTCCACGACCTCTGTTGGTGAGCCACTCTGTCGAGCCATTCATATTGATGAGTCGCTTTGAGTTGCTAACGTTTAATCAGAGCTGGACGTTACCTCAAGGTTACATAACAAGCTCCTATGATTGAAGTTAATAACACAGGGCAATACATAGGGGGTGCATTATTGGGGGGTGCATGTCCTTTTGTAGAGTATTACCGATATAGTACCCTGTTTTATATACAAGAAAGGTAATATCTGATACTTTAGTACTTTTATTAGAAACAACCTTAGACTCGAGCTTTTAGAGTTAAAACACCAGTTCGAATAAATATTAGATAAGCATAATAATTACGTTTTATCAATATTTCAATTTCCATATAACTTTAAACAGCATTTTCAATTAAAACAATTAAAAGTCCTTAATAAAACTGTTTTAATGTTAGCTTTTGTGCGTAATGGCAGTTTGAAATATTTTTAGTATATTTTAGTTTACTGTTTAATTTGCTCTACTTGTTCAACTATCGTTATATGCAAAAACTTTAAAGAAAACTACAGATCAATGTAGATTATTTTCCTTAAAGGGCCTTTTAGTGATTACAGTCCATATACATTTATTCTTACCTGTATAGGAATTCTATATTTCTTTTCATAAACGCTCGTAAAAACCTTTTTCTGCAAAGTACTGGTGTATACACTTAATTTAAGTTGTGATAACGACTATAGGGGTAACTATTTTTATATAAGTACTGCATGAAAAACTAACAATGTTTGAGTACTGCTTATGCAGCTTACTGTTTTCCCCAAACCAAAACTGATGATATATTTTCTAAAAACAATTCCATTTAACATATGTATCATTAAGATAGGTAGCATTTTAGACAGATAGATTTAACTATTAGCTATTAAATATAATATAATTTTTTTATATTAAATTGTTATATTGGAATGTTAAAATTTTTCATAAGTTACGATTACAAGTTTTCAAACTTATCTACAACTAATTCAAAGGTGAAATTTTAATACATCATAAATGAAAATCACTTAAATAGAGTTTTGGTCAAAGGGTGCGGTTTTTATACTAAAATAAGGAAAAGGAAGTCGATGTGACATAATTTTATAACGGAAAAGTAGGCTAGAAAATAAAACCATGAAAATGGTAGATAAATATAAAGTAATTGATTCCAAATGACACTTAAATATATATTTTATTAAAAGAGGTAGGTAATTAATCTATCTTTTGAGATGAAATTGATCATATTGAACACTTTATGATTTGCAAGGGTAATGCGAGTGATGAAAGTCTCGGCTCTGTTTGATAGCAGAGAGACTTAATTTCCTCCTTTCAAGTAGGATAAAAGGTTTCCCTCGGAATATTGAAAGGTATATTAAGTTAATATTATAAGTTTTTGACTTACTTCTAGAAGTGAGCACACTGAGAGTATCTAAGAGCTTTAATTATTAAAATTGTCATTGATTTTTGAAGAATATGAACAATACGTATATTTATTCACTAGCCCGTGGCCAAAGTATTACCTAAGAGTTTATTTAATAATAATAAAATCAAAAAGACTCTTTTCCTTAAACTTAACTGATTTGCATAAGACTATAATTATTCCTACTCCAATTATAATAAAATTTCATCAAATAACTGAAAGTACTAGTTTGAACAGCAATGTAGAAGTTCGACAAACGACATAAGGAGTATTGGCTTCGATAAGGATAGATGAATGAGTTCTCATGGAGTGATATGCATAACCATCAAAATGGAATATTCATATTTATAAACGGGGTTAACCTGAAATATGGTAGCCATATGGCTTAACAAGACATCGGGTTTTACTGCAAGGGGATACAAAGATAAAAGAGTATATAGTGTGGTTAACTGTAACAAATAACTTTGAGCTTTTATAGCTGTTTGTGAAGACCCCAGACTGATTAGAATACTGAGAAATGGTTTTATTTCACGGACTCCTGTTTCAAACAGCAATTATGGAGAAAAAGTTACATTCATTAATATTTAGAGATTACACCTCGATTGGAGTACACGTGTATTGCGGATCAGCGCGACAGATTATATTGCATTGATCGTGATTTCCCTGAATGACCGCAGACCTCAGGCATGAATATTTTACTTTATGTTCGAGGTGAATAATCACGGTCCATTAGTCAATTATAAAATAACATGGAACTAAAATATCAACTAAGCACGCTGTCATCTCTCGCAAACTGACGTTTCTACTAATTAGCGTGATAGTCTCTGAACATCTTCCTATGGATTCGTATTTTAAAATGTTAAGCACTAAAAGTATTACAATCTAAAGAAATTTTTATCAAAAAAATACGAACTAAGATATTATAAACGTGTTAGTAAAAAAATAAAAAAAAACTTAGAAGTAAAACATGTTGTTTATTATAAGGCTAATAAAATCTATTTAAATAAAATATACCATATTTTTGGCTGATATAACTTAACTTAAACAAGCCCATGGATTCATTTTGTGAATTAAAATAAACTATTCTGCTATTTAATTCCTAACGCCGTTACATAAATAAAATTAAAAGAACACGTAGTGTTCCTATTAAATTACTTCGCTGATAACGTAATGGATAATACGGTGAAACTATTCGTAGTAAAGATTAACATTCACAGTTACTGCGATGCAAAGTACAAACAAATTTATTGTTGTTTCATTCTGTTGCTTGAATAATTACACATTATATATTTTGAAGGACTGCAATAAACTAAAGTATCTCTATAACTCATCAAGTGTCACATTAATTTCTGTTTTATGTTTTTTAATTACACTAAATTAAAATGGACCGTGTATTAAAGGCTTTGGTTACAAAATTTTTCTATCTTATGAAATGTTTATTAACTTTTATTTCTAAATTTTTTATAAACTTTTAACCTCTTTTGAAATAGGTTTATGTTTTTAAAAATATATAAAATAAGAATATACAACTTTATAACGTTATGTACCTATAAGTTGACGATACATGTAAACAAGAAGTGTAGGATAAACAGATGGAGAGAGACAATAAGTCTGTCAGGTCAGAACTTGTCTCTATAGGTCTCCAGGCAAAGATAAAACGTGTTAGCTCTAATTGGACATTGTACACGTACTTTTAGTTCATAAATTGTTTTCACTAATATAGAAAATTCAGTTTTTAATCTATTAAATTCCACAATGAGACCTAATTGTTTTAAGTACATCTGGCATCAGTATGAATATTACCTATTATGATGTGGTATAATTGGCTGAAATAATCAGGTGTATTATTACCACATGTAAAAATAGTGATTGTGTCATCCTTACGAAAATGTTTCTAGCAAAGTAATTTTCAGTAGACACCCATTTACAATAGACATGGTAAAAATCTAGGTGAACACAGTTTCAAAATATTAACTGCAGTCATTATTGAGATAAGCGGAGACGATTTGCTAAGAATAAGTCGAGACATTCTTTAGCTATGAAGGATTATAGATGGTATACTTTTTGTTTTGATAGACAGGTAAAAGTAAAATGAGACATTGCAAAAGAAAACCTCAATATTTGGACGTGATTTTAAATCCAAAATAATCAATTTACAGGTATTTTTTCCTAGATATAACTCCGAATCTATAATATATAATTTTAGCAGACTCAAGGTTGGTATTTTAAAACTTTAACCTGTACTCAAGTTATGCATCAATATTTTAATGCCATCTGTCAGTAGTAGAGCCTAAAATCGTGAGTATATCTGGATGATATTTACATTAATCTCATATCGATTGACATTGATTTATTTGCAATCATCAACCTAGAATCCTGTTAGGGCTTCACGGGTTTATTAATAAATGTTGTAATACAGTTTTGCTATAGCCAAATTTCCCGTAATTGCAATGTGCATTAGCTACACATTCTGTAATTAGCTATAGTTAAGATAAATTTATATTGAATGTGTTGTGTTAAATATCTGAAAACTGTAGTCACACAGTGTTACTCTGCACTTTGTGTCAAAAAAACTCATAAGTTTATTGGTGTTTTCATAAACCCACTCTAATCATATCTGAACATGATAACAGTGTTGCTTCAAATATAGGAGGCAGATGAATATTGTAATTTCCATATCTCGATGTCTCGTGTAACTCAGTTTGTTGACTGATGAACTGCAAATCCTGAGTTTACAACTTTCGTGGGTATGCCAACTTTGTCTCCGATAGACACTGAGGAAATGAGGACTTAGCATCTTATGCTTTGCAATGGAAAATCCTGACTAAACTTAATAAAAGAGTATTCTTAAACTCAAATTTCCTTTACTGTTTGTATTTGTCTGAAAGGTTCTAGTTTCTTGTTAAACTTTTTGTACTGAATGTTTCTATATAGAGTTCTGCATGATCACCATCTGTCAGACTGAATACAAGTTAAAAAGAACTAAGGTATAATATTTTTTGAATTGTTATTAGTTTGTATATGGGATGAAGTGTCTTTTGTATTGAAAAAAACTGGCGGAAAAAACCTATATCATTTTTTATGCCTGTTCGATACGTACTATGGCAGGGATTCACAGAGAGTCAATGTGGTGTGAATGGTGGATAATCTGTACCAATCTTGTCTCAAGCAAGATCTAATTTTCACTTAAATCTATTTTAGACACTTAGTATCGATAGCCCTTGTGGGCGTAATGGCCTGTAGAATTTTTGGGGACGTGTAAATATGCGTGGGAAGTATGCGCGTGAGTTTATTTAATATGGCGTTGACAATAAACATGGTTTCAAATCATTGTTAATATGAACAGGATAAGAATACTCCACACCACGTGGTGTGTCAGATGCTTCGCTAAAGTTACATGAATAATTTAAATTCATAAGTTAATTTTATTCTCGAGATGTTCTTTAAGCCCATAAAAGAAGACAGTTATACGGAAATAAACACTTCCCCTAGGCAGATAAAATAAATTGTGTCAGCCTATTAAGTGATAATCCTTAATGAAGCGCAGCCATATTCAAAGTTTGGACATGCACCATCATATAGAATATTAACATCTCTGTAGTAATTATGTGTTATGTAAAAAATAACGTCTCCAGATGAAACCTTTCAAAAGATATAATGCTAAATAAAACATTTATATTCCCATTAACTTAAGTTTAGCTGTAGTGTATAAGTAATAAATTACTACGCACTAAGTCCCATTTTGAATTCCCACCAGTTTTAGGCTTCTATAGCACTTAGTGAATAACAAACGAGAACAATAGAACATCGTCCGTTTAGCAAAAACTAAAAGGGTGAAAAGCTTGCCAACCTACAGAGAGCTATTAATAATCTTAAATGTCCCTGAAAGGCATAGAGAAAGGAATCATGATTATGAACTGAGAGAAGAATAAAAATGAAATAATTGGAATTACCATCAAACACAGATTTAAACATTAAATTAAAGTTACTGTCAATTTAAAACCTTATTTTATAAATTGAGTTTACAAGTTATTTCTTTACTGCAAATATATTCACTGTTAAATTAACATAACATAGTTATAGTATAATGCTATCCATATAGTATTAATGGATAAAATGACGTAAACTCAAGATATAAATGTATAAGTTAAAAAAGTATACTTATTTTAAGTTTTTTCATGTTAAGTAGAAATAGCATTAAACATTACAGGTAATACAATATTTATATTTGATTATATTTGAGTAATGTTGCTGTATTAATTTTATAAATTTCATTAAATTATTATCTTGATCATTATAAGATTTCAGAGTGACTTTATCAAAGATATCTCCATTCAGTAGTTTTACTTATATTTAAGTTAAGTAAAGACTAGTATGTAAAAAATTTACTTCTAGTATTTCCTTAGTAATTTTAGTTTTCATGATAAGTAATTATTACACAAAATTTTTTATACCATGTGTATTTTATATTTTTAAACCTTTTAAAATTTTATCGTGTTTTTTAATGAAAATAACAACTATAATCTTGTGTTTTCAAGTCTTCCGAAAGCAAACAAAATTTGTAGATTGTGAAGAATCAATCAGTAACATTAATCTCAGAGTAATGAAAATATGAACTATAATGTAAAAAGTATATATATCTACCTGCAATAATCCATAACTTTAAAGAAATGAGATTGTAATCTTTTTCTGGATGAATAAAACAAAAGTGCAGCAAATTCGAAGCTGGTTTGAAATCAGAGTGTTTGTCATAAACTTTACACAGAAAAATTAATATATTACGTTATTTCCAACAGTCCAAAGCTATATTGCCATCATGTCTAAAGATTTGAATTTGTGTTTTGCTAAATCTGAGTACTCTAAATATGATTTCATATGTTGACTTAATAAATCGAAAGTATCAATAGCTCAACAACTGAAAAAATCGAGTGCGTTGTAATACATTGGAAATATGAGCTTCAACCTGTCAGACATGATATTACAGCTCTGATATCACGTTATTAAATCTTCACTAATCTCCATAAATGGGACGTGAATCCTTTCACGTGAAAGTTTGGATTAGTTGAGCGAGTGCGTGGAGTCAGTGCTCTCCCACTCCGGCTTTAAAAGTGGAGTATTGTTAGAAACACATCAGATTATTATACTATATTGTATTTTTTGGTGTTTTACATTATATAATATTTTTATGGAATACGAATTGTACATGTTAGATAGTTTTAATGCCATTAAAATCATGAAAAATCCTTATATTGCCTGCTGGTATTGTTCTATTTCTATTACCATAAACAAGTTTTCGGATTATAAATACATCTTCACAAAGTTTATACATTTGAGATTTATTAAAAAAATAATAAAGCTCTTTTTACCAGCGGATCCATATCTTTAATTTAGTAGTAAGATACTAAACCGGAAATAATTTACGTAGGTTGAGTTTAGGGGTGTGTCTCGGAAAGTGTAATTACTAATTTTCTAAACACGTGAGAATATTTTCATAAATTGTTTTAATAATAAACGACCCATTGATTTTTTTCTAAGTAAATTTTGTGTGTTTATTTTATAAACATTTTGTGTCTGGATTCTATCAAAAACAAAGTTTGCCACATATATTAAGAAGAATATCTTTTCTTTATATGAATGATATGTACATAACACAAAAATTAGTATGTCGAAATAAATAATACAAATAAGATAATTGTTCAGTTCAGAGCATATTAAGCATATTAGAAATGAGGTATTATTTAATTTGGAAAACTACTTGACTTATGTCCGCCGATGCAATATGACAGTTTAAATTAAATGCTTATGCATTATATTTCGTACACTACTGCTTAGAATGAGCAATTGTAGTAATATCCGCGGAAATATGACAATTCATATTTTGATGAAATTAATGAACTTTAAATTTTAATTATACTTAAATGTGTTATGTTTATGAAACAGAATTACAAATATATAGATGACACTGTATATTAGTCTACAACCTTTAATAGTGAAGGTTTAGCTAAAACTCTTAATATTTTATACAATAACATCACTTTCCACAGAACAATTTTGGGTTAAGTGATCCCTTCACTTCCAGCTAAGATCTTGCAAAAGTAATCAGCCTAACCCACCTGCAAGGACAGATGATCATCCAGTGGTCGTTGTTGGTGTCTACAAGGTAGATCACAAGGCCAATTTCCCGGATAAACTTGGATGAGAGGATTAGTTTGTAGACAAAGTATTAAAATAGGCAAATATAATTTAAAAATGTAATGTGCTCTTCGTTATAAATGTTTTTAAGTAATTACGTAATTAAAGTAATAAAGTAATTACGTTATAATAAACTGAAATAGCAGACTACCCAACTCTATAAAAAAATGTGAAATTAAAATTTGGAAAGAATTCTTGAGACAGATTTTATCTGTACATGTAAGTTTTGTATGAAACTTCATATCTACATTGAAAACAGTGAGTTATGATACTGTGCATGTCTTAAAAAAATATTGTTAGTTTTAAATTTTGATTATTGGATAAAGTATAATTACCTGTATATCACATTACACGCTGGATCTAATTAAATTTCATGAGGTAAGTTGTTTAAAAAGATTAAAAGAAATGCTCATAAGAAATAAATAAAATAAAGTGATGCAATCACGGCTAATACATATTATAAGGACTATGGACGTCAATTGCAAATTTTAAAAAAAAATATATTCATTAATAAACTTTGTAAGTACTTATTCACAACAAATATTTTGAATTATTTCAAAACTAATATAATTTAAATTTTGCGTGAAGTCATTTATTCTTAAAAAAAAAATTATGGTTGCCTGTAAAGTCGGTTTTACGGGCGAAGATTTTACGTGACAACGTCTTTTTCTCGGTAGAATATTTATTGATATGAATATTATTAAATTGCACAATAGGAACAAGGAATTGAATGAAAATAAGAATTGCACAAATTTTAACTATAGAAATATATTTTGTTTACTAAAACATTGTACATAATTTGAAATTAATTAAAATTTGTTATTGTAAATGGTAAAGTTGAATAAAACATTTACTAAAATTGGAATTGGAAATTCTTGCTAAACACAGTTAAATTCTAACTCCGCGCGTGGTGATTGGTCGGTTTAGTTCGTTTGTTTGGTCGCACTGTTATGACAGGTTAGAGGTTATAATTTGTTATTTTAAATGTTTAACTAGCAATACGCGCGCTGTTTCTTCTCAATCGACTGAATTACGATTGATTGCAGAGTGATTTTAAACTAATAATTTACTTAACACTATCAACATTTGTCAATAGTATGACATAACCTATAAACTCAGTTTCTCAACTTTTGTGTCAATCTAACAATTAATCAATCAATCATAGTTTACGATAATGAAATATCAGTGTACAATTATTTACCTTTATTGTTGTAGTTGTTGTAAATGACGAATCTAAGCACTCCACATTTTCACGAATAAACATAGTTATCTGCTTTATATCCCGTGCGGCAGACCCACAGTTATCAGCTTTATCCCGTGCGGATCCCGTGCGGCGGACCCACTGGACGGGCATCGTAACGTTACCGGGCGTTACACTTTTTCATGAGTGACTCCGAGCCGCAACCTAATTTAAGACGTTGTCACGTCAAAAAGAAATGATCTTAGAATATGGGATGAAGTCATTGATATAATAACCTAATATTCAAATCATATTCCTAATATGAAAATTGTTAGTAGATATGGAAATAATTGTCCATTGAATTATAATAAATAGTCTTCAATTTAATATTCTGGTTTCTGCAGTCCAGCGTTAATGTATAGGGAGAAACTAGCGTCAAAAATAAAAAGTAAAATCAAACGATGTAATAAAATGTTGGCTTTTTCCGTGATGGTTTTGTAACGTTATATCCGACAATTAGAATATATACCCAGTTGAATGTGTAAGCCACGTATTGACAGTATAGTGCAAGGGCAGTATCAAACATTTCATTGATTGAAGTCTGGAAGCTGAAAAACTCTTTAAGCTAACTGTTCGGTGAAGTAAAATTCACAGGTTCACTGCCTGTTTTATTTGTACTTATTTTTAGAATCCATGCAATATTAATGTATTCTTTACGTTTGATGTTTTAGTATAGAAAACTTTTGTAATTAGGTCTGATTACAAATTAAAGTTTTCCTAACATATCACTTAAGAATATCATATGCTTGTCTGAATTGATATATTATGACGGACTCTTTTATTTAAATGGAGATATAGCATTATGTTCAGTATATAACTTGCAAAAAATCTTAAGAATGGTGTAATAAAGCAATTTTAATACTAAATTAACATTACCTACCTACCTTTAAATGTATAGATTTTACGATGATTTTATGTAAAGGTGTGGTATATTCTACTATAATAATGTAATTTGTTCTTAGGAATGATATAAACGCTTCTGATGTTGCAGTGAAGAGCTTAAATGAAATAATACAATAATTTAATAACAAACTAAATCGGAATTAAATATCTAATTACAAAATATATCGCAGAAATTGTAGAATTGTTGAGACAGGATGCTATTACTACTCCGTAGTCCTAATAAAAAGATGTAAGATCTACTGCAACTGATATTGATACGTGAGATATAATAGACTCAGGGGTTATAACGTGTAGGTTATAACGTGTAAATGTAGCTGGTGGAGTTGACGTTTAGATCTTTTGTTATTATGGCATACTTTCATTCCTTTGATTTAAGTGTTATCTCAATGTGTAACTACGGTTACATAAGCGCTTTCTTTGATAATTAAGATAACGAGTCATCGAAAAATATTTAAACATGAGCCATTTACGAAACGAGAATAAATGTAGTTTTGTCCTTTCAATGAAACAATTACCCAAAGAAAACATTTTAAAACAACAAGGGTTCAAAGTTAGCTGTGAACTTGGTGGTGCGACAACTAATCAAACAACATTCACGATAAACAACATTCCTGTAATTTCCCAGTAATGCCAATATCTCGTTATTGGCTTCACTGCCACAGCACAGAAGTAAATTATTATTGGGTGACCAAACGTAAGCGCGGGCTCAATCCACTCTCTACTGGTTACAACACTCGATAGAGCTTTATGTGATATGACCTGATAGAGCATTATGTGTTGCGACTCGATAGAGCCTCGTCTGTTGCGTGGCCTGCATTTTATTAAAACTAAATGCTAAAGGCAAGTAGATGTTAATGCTAAATTAACATTGTTAAACAATAAAGAGGTTATATTAAAATGGGTCCTCTGCAATTTGTGTGGAATCGGTATGACAAATAAAACATGATTGTTTAATGTGCATATTTCTTGAGTGTTTTTCAGCTTCCAGCGTTTAAGTCCGACGTACCAATAGTGAAAACTGAAATTAAAATAAATATTCTCCTGTTACGATAATAATAGCTATGATTTCTCTGTGGACTAGCATTAAATGTGCTACACAGCGCATGTGATCAAGGAGCGGTCACTCTTGAATTGATAAAGGTGAAATAAATGGTGATATTTCACTCCTCTACAACAATATACAAGTGTATATCAATTATATATTTTTATAAATAAGACTTTTATAAAAAGCTTACACGTATAAAACAAGTTTTTTAAAGTAACACATTGATTTGAGTTTCGTACAATGAAAAATTGTATCTCTGTTCTCTGAGTGTAACTGCTAAATGTGGTATATAACTAAATCATTTATTATGTTACAGTGGGTTATATTCTTAATGGTCTTGTCGGGAGTAAGTATAATCATTGATAATATACGAAAGACGTGTTATCTGTGCTTTCATTTTTACAGAAAGATGTAATAACAGTTCTAAATTATTATACAATTGGATGTGTGTCTCTATGTCCGCTTGATATATTAACAGTGAAATGAGTTATAAACTTAAAATTTTTTTACGCAATCTCAGCGAAGCCTTTTACGCGACTCGTAGATGGCGTACTTTTACCTTGTAATTAATATACCTCATAGAATTTCTTTGCTATATCAACAAGTCAATCAACTGTTCATCAATGATGTTCATGTTTGACATTATTTTGGCACTCATTTGAGCTGTATTATAAAACCGTTTATAAATTGAATTTATAAAAAATACATTTGAATGGCATATACAATAAGATAATACGGGAATAAGGGGGTACGCGAGATCTATTATATAATTAGATATTATAAAATTATAACTCTCTTTGGTTTTATAAAACACACACACATCCTTACATTATTATACAATATTTTATTATATACACATGAAAACGTGGAGAATATTGGATAAGGCTAAAAACTTTATAAATATTAATTTAAAATTATCCAGAAAAAAAACACGTTTAGATCCAAATTACGACGTGAATCTCATTTCGAAACACGATTATATGGGACCACTACCACAGTTTGCTCCGGGAAGACACAGCGTCAAGTACTGCTGACCTCACTAATTATCACGCTCCTTTGTAAATTAAAAGTTCCATAGATAAAAAAAAATTGAATATAATTTCCATTGTACAGTATTTTAACAAACTTTAATACTTCTTACTGAACCAAAATTATTCTAAGTTGTTTGATAAATATTGGTTAAACAAAATGTAAGCCTACCATATAATATTGTATGAGAAATTTATAAAAAATGTATAAATATTGCTGATTAGATGATTTTTGGGCAAATTCAGTGTAGAAACCCTAAGGTGGCTATTAAGATAATTCTGTTTAAAACCTACTTAACAAATAGTTTTAAATAAATACATGAATCTTTACGTGTTTATATCAATACATACATACATATATCGTATAGTATTATTAAAAAAAATTTCCATTGTTTACTACCGCAATGAATATAAAACTGCATGAATTTTTTTTTAAAGGAAGTTAAAACCAAGCAGTATTGTTTTATTGTAATTTCACTTACACCGGCTAATATTTTCATGTACTTAATTGGTTATGGAAAGAATTATTGTAGGTTAATATATATATATAAACGTATCTTATCGACTGAACAGCTGACGGAGTGTACAGAATAATATCAAACAATGTTGTAAAGTTTGCAGGTATCGACTGTTTAGTTTGGAAGTTCATCTATCAATAGAAGATGAGTCTAGTCCCTGTGGCACTTCAGAAACCACCTTGAGCTTATCTGCAACGACGAGACGAGTTTGGATGTAACTATTACATAAAAACCCCAATAATAATTGGTACTTTCCTCTTATGTGATATCGCAAGTACGATAACAATAATTTATAACTAAATATCTAGTTGGTTATGAGTTTGAAGTTACGCTTTCGTTTTGGAAAAGCCTTGGTAGCTGTTCTGAAAATAAAGCAAATAAAATATCAGTAACAAATTGTAGATATAACAAAACAATTGCAATTCCTATTAGGGTGTGTTTTCAGATGTGTACTCTATATAAATCTTTAGGTTTATTAGCAAGATTAAAAAACCAAATATACCTATGATAGATGGGGTAGTTAAAAAATATACTCTCTCTCTCCCCCTCTCATTTGTTTTTACGTAATGTTCAGTAAATTAAGCCTTCTCCTCCTTTATAATTTATATATAATTGGTTTCAACATATTTTATAACTGAAACAATGTAGTAACATTTTTCTTATTTTTTAGCCGATATTAAGTGTAAATATTTACTAAGTGGCGGTGACAGTTAAAATTATTCTTCATATATTAGAAATTGTATGCGCTCTAACAAAATATCTTAGCTATTTTTATTCAATCTTGTTTTTGTATTATATTGGTAACCATACTTTCCTAGAACGATTTTGATTGCTTAAAACTCAAAGGTCGAGTCTCAAAGGAGGAATTATTAACCACCATCACTTAATAGTTAGTCATTAATCTTAATGAAATATTTGCTCAGCGCTTCGAGGAGGAAAACCTAATCAGTTCAATCAAGCAGTCCTTTTATAACACGCTTCCTAAAAACGGGAATCTCAACTAATGTTATCGGTGGCGTGGTATAAATAACTCCAGTCTCTGTTGCGTATTTTGTGGTCGTGGAGATGTCCACACTGTTGTCTCCACGACCTTTATTGGTGAGCCATTCTGACGCGCCATTCATATTGATGAGCTGCTTTGAGATGCTAACGTTTAATCAGAGCTGGACGTTACCTCAACGTTTCAAGATTAAATAACAAGCTTCTATAATCGAAGTTCATTATACAGAGAAATTTATAGGTGATATTATTTTATCTTAACATAGATATGTTTTCAAAACCTTCAATATATATTTAAGATTAGAGCTAATGACTTATTTATTTCATTAGCACTGACAATCTTGTATTGATCAAGTAACTTATCTAAGGATCTTAAACCAATACTGCGTTACGGTTATCACACGGTCTCAGTATTAGGGCTCTCATAAAATTTGGCCAAAACTAGATTTGTTATGCATCTTCGAACAAAGTGAATTAAGAGACCGCTTTACTGGCGGCTCTCTTTATTTTCGCTCACTAAGACAATGTTCAACTTCAAACACTGTCTTTATTTTCGTTTTTTTTTTTTTATTAAAGTTGTACCACAGTGAAGGATTTTAATAATTTTTATGGATTATTTAGAAAAAAAGCGGTTTTTTCATCATTTAAACATTTATATAAAATATAATTTACAACACACTTAAACAGGCGCGTAGTATTTATATATTTAAAAAGAAATACAACCAATGATCATACAACCAAAAATAACGTAATGAAAATATCTGAAGTTCGATTTTGTTCTTATTGGATATCTAGGTCACTTTAAACTGCTGACTCTTAATAAGACCTTAGTGGTTGTAGCTCTAAATTTAAAAAAAAAATAGTGTTTATTGATGGTATCCAGGAATAGGTAATTGTGTTATGTGCCATAACACCATTACCTATTGGTGTCAAACTATATCCTTATATTTAGTAACAAGTGTTCTTTAGATATATATTTAAAGTGCGCACATTTGAGTCTCGTGCTTTATATTTCAGTGCTTTACAAGCTCCGTGCTTTGTTCACCAACGACTAGGGGTGCTAAATGATCAACGTCCATCTCAGTACATCAGCGATGTG
Organism: Homalodisca vitripennis; assembly: GCF_021130785.1. Lineage (NCBI taxonomy): Eukaryota > Metazoa > Arthropoda > Insecta > Hemiptera > Cicadellidae > Homalodisca > Homalodisca vitripennis. The sequence continues at coordinate 226,645,301 of NC_060208.1, forward strand.
CTATTCACATATCTTGGGTGTGCTGCAAGTTACTACGCTTGTTTAGTATATTGTCAGAAGAAAATATTATTAATTAATTTTTTAAATTCCAACTCTAATAGTTGTGTAAATATAAACTTTAACTCTACACATATTTTTGATTAGGAAAGATATTATCATTCAAAATGTTGTTTATATTTGTGTTATACAGTAATTTGAGTGGTCATTGATGGTACTTGTCATTTTGTACAGTATTATAAATATAAAACCCTGTTTTATATACCATTCACGTAATATCTAATATTTTAGTAGTTTTATTAGAAACACCCATAGATTCAAGGTTTTAAAGTTAAACCAGTTCCACCAAATATTAGAAAAGCAGCATATGATTTTTTCTAAATTCCCTGTAACTTTTTTTTTTTTTTTTTTTTTTTTTGAGGGAGAGTGCAAAATGCAATAGTGTCGGATAAAAAAAATATTTAAATTATGTAACTTTTATACATTTACAGGTTGAAAGTAATTAAAAGTGTTTATTATAATTGTTGTACAGTTAGCATTTGTGCTTAGTGTTAATTAAAATATTTTGTTTTATACTTTTGACACTATCTGGTTTATTTTTAAAACCAATACAGCACTATATTCTTATAATACTAACTTAATGATATGTTTCTATTAGTGTTTGATAACTTTGATATAAACAAACACGCAAGCGACTACACTCTTTAAATGAAAGTTTTACATTTAATAACACTTTTTTGTTTTAAACAAAAATTAATAATATTTTGTAGACAGGTAGAATATAAATATTTAACCTATTGTGAATATAGGTACTATATATATATACATCACCTAACATATGGTATAAAATTTCAGCGGTATGAACATCCTGAGCTTAGGAAGGTTAAGTAATAAAAAAAACCACATAATGCTTAGTTAAATCACTAACATGTTCCTGAAATAGATTTTTACGCCAACGTTTTTAATACAATAGTGTTATCATATTGTTAAGGTCAATATTTGCTTTTTAATGTTTTATGCAGCTGAATTTGATCCAAATTCATGAGGTTTTTGCACTTAAACCATCTTTTCCGATAAAATTTGCTCAAACTTATTCAACTATTGTTAATTGCTCACATTGTTTCCAGAAAAGTAAACTTCTATCTAGATAACTTTCTTTAGGGCAGTTTTGGTATCACATTCCACGTAAAATTATTTATTCTTAACTTTATTTTAATTCTATACTTATTTTTACACACTCTTTCAAGAGAAATCTCTGCAAAGTACCGGAGAATAGTCACACTTAGTTTAAGTTGTGATCACTTCTGAAGGGGGAACTATTATTCATATACTTGCTGTATTAGAAAGTCATAATTTTGGATTACACATCACAGCTTATTCTGTCCTAAGATCAAGAAAAACTGCTGATATATTTTATAAGAAGGTTTGTATAGGTACCAATTAAGTTATATATGTTATTAAACATCTTGTTAAATTAAAATGTTTTATTGGAGTGTAAAAATATTTATTGTTACTAATACAAGTTTGAATTCAAATTTACAAACAATCTAACTGTAACATTTGATTGCATAATAAATGAAAATAACTATATGGAATTCGAATTTTAATTTATATCTAGTAAAACATTTCTACAAAAAATATGCTATTTTGATAATCAACTAGTGATAAAAACCGGATATGACAAGATTTAATTACAGAATAGTAGAGCAGTAAACCATTTCATAATTGGCTACAAACGACACCAATGTAACTTTTATTACACGCGGAGTTTAACTTATTACCTTATCTTTTGAGATGAAATTGATCATATTGAACACTTTATGATTTGCAAGGGTAATGCGAGTGATGAAAGTCTCGGCTCTGTTTGATAGCAGAGAGACTTAATTTCCTCCTTTCAAGTAGGATAAAAGGTTTCCCTTGGAATATTAAAAGGTATATTAAATTCCTATCATAAGTTTATAATTCTCTTCTGGAGGAAGTAATCATAATGATAAAATAACAAAGAGCCTTAATTATAAAAATTCTTATTGAATTATAAAGTAAATGAGTTATATGTATATTTATTCCTTCGGCCGTTACTGAAATAATACCAAAGAGTCTATTTTCCAATAGTAAAGGCAATAGAAGTTTCTTTAATCCCAATATTAACGTTGAAGCCCCTAATTATCTCTATTTCTCTATCTCTGTTAGAAATATAATTTAATAACTTATCCAATGATAAATATAATTTCACAACATATCCAGTTATAAATATAATTTCATAACTTATCCAATTATAAATATAATTTCATCACTTAAGTTTAAGTACCGACACTTTTCTAAAGCAAAGTAGAAGTACGCCATACCACGTGTTGAGTAGTGGCTTCGCTAAGGATAGAATGAAGTTCTCATAGAGTGATGTACATAACCATAAACCTGGATCCTTCCTATTTATAAACGAGGATACTTGAAATATTGTAGTCATATATCTTAATTAGACGTCAATTTAGTTTTCCTGCAAAGAGAGAAAGATAGAAGAAACTCTTTGCCCTTTGCCCTGAGTGAAAGGCTTTGCTGACCTTCAGAAAAGTCCAAATGGCATGTTATTACTCTATAATTAGCATTTTCTAGATTATATACAAATAAAAAGCTATACAAAGCAATAGACATCCTTCTATAGACATTCTTCAATTTGAAATCTTTCCTAAAGCAATTAGAAAAGACTAAGTGTAGAGATGTGTAAGTATGTAGTGCAGGTCACTGTTCCAAATATCGCATTTATAGCTAGTTGTGAAGAACTCAGACTTATTAGAATACAGACAAATTGTTTTATTTAACGGACTACTGTTTCAAAGCGCAATGCTAGTGAAAACGTTACTTGCATAAAAATTTAGGCTGTACAACTCGTTTGGATTACATATGTAATACAAATCAGCGTGATATATTAGAGTGCATTGAGCGTGGTTTACCTAAATACCCGTAGAACTCAGGCGTGAATATTTCACTATATGTTCGATTTTTATGTGACGCTTGATGGTCCACTATTCTATTAAAAGTTACATGGAACAACAATTTCAACTAAGAGACCACTGTCACATCCTGTAAAACACATATCTAGTAATTGGAAGCACCAACGTGTAATTCATGAATAACTTCCTTTGGATTCCTAATTGAAGTAGAGGTAACAAAATATTAAAAACTAAAAAATAAAAATAGTATTACTAAACAAAAGTTGAAATCCAAAATAAAAAATAAATAAATATGTTATTAAACAAATCAAGCAACTGAGAAGTTAAAACATATTGTTTAATACAAGGAAACGAAGTCTATACAAATTCAATATACAACAATTTTGAATGTCACAAAATTTAACCGAGATCAAGGATTCAAATACAAATTATTTTTTCTGCTACTTATATTCACAACTTCGTAACATAAACAAAATTAAAAATTACACGAACTTATATATTTCGTGTTCCTCTTAAATCATGACTTGCTGATAATTCAGTGGATAATACAGTAAAACTATACTTATTAAAGCTTAGCATTCACTCTAATTATGATGCAAAGTACTAAACTACTCTTTGCTGTCTTATTCGGTTGCTTGAAAAATTACACCTTATATGCTTAGAAGCACTGCAATAAAGTAAAGTGTCAATGTAACGGATAACTTTCAAATATATTCCTGTTATATAATTTTTTAAATAAACGCTATAAAAAATTTGTATTTTTTAAAAATTTTTATTTATATTTCAAATTTGTAAATATCTTTTATATGCTAGTTCCTCGATTTGTAACTAAAATTTCAAATATTTTGAAGTAGGTTTGTGTAATTAAAGTATAAATTAAGAACATTAAACCTTAAATGTTTTGTCAACACATAAAAGTTTCGTCAACACACTAAGTTTCATGCTAAACAAGCTGTGTTGGATAAACAGATGGAGAGAGAGAGAGAGACAATAAGTCTGGCAGGTCAGAACTTGCCTCTATAGGTCTCCAGGCAAAGATAAAACGTGTTAGCTCTAATTGGACATTGTACACGTACTCTTCGTTCATAAATTATTTTCACTACCATATAAGTTTTTTTAAATGTTCAATTCCACAACGAGAACTGATTGTTTGAAGTAAAATTGAATATCCAGTTAGCATTGTGTAATATATAATATATACATTGGTGTAATCTAATTGGCTAACCTAATAGGTATTCTATTCTATTCCAAACTAAATGAAAAAATAGAAATTCAATCATAACTTAAAGACAAACATTATATAGTTAGTCAACACAATTTTATTTTAAGTTTTTGATATTTCAGTACCTGTCAGCACTTTCCAAAACAAGGTAGACTTCTTATCGAGCCATCGTCTTCAAATAAGTTTGATGATACAATATAAAGGATGTCTATAACTAGCCTGAAGATTCCACTGGCTTTGAATACTATTTAAAATTCCAACAACGTATTCCAAATTTCAAATCTAGTCCTGTTGTATAATTGTTAAAATTAAACGCAATAAAAAATTTGATATATCGTCTTTTATTAAAATCTACATTTATATTTCAAGTTTGTAAATATATTTTACATCTTAGTACCTCAATTCTGTAACTAACATTTCAAATATTTTGAAGTAGGTTTTTTTTGTAATTAAAGTATAAATTAAGAATATTAAACCTTAACCTTTTTGTATACAAATAAAACACAATATCGGTATTGTAGGTAATATCGCAATATTACCTACAAGACGAATCTAATTAATTTATTGATTATTCCTCATCCTCATCCAAATCCCCTGGAGTGACGTCCACCACAATCGAAATTAGTGTTGCTTATCATTTCTATGAATATTCGTTGAGATGCAAATTCTATAGATCATTCTGTTTTAGAGATATCATGCGGAAAGACAAGGTAGAAATGAGCATTTTGCAGTCCATCATTTTTTAGACTTCTATAAGACTTAGTTCATAAGAAACTAGAATAATAGAAAAAACGTCTGTGTCACCCGAAATGTAAATTAAGCAAAAACTAAATGTCAAAAATCTTGCCAACCAACGAAAAACACTATAAATAAATTTATATCTCTACGAATGATTTAATCCATCAAGCATATATTATTTGATTGAGAAAGAAATCATGATTAGGAATTGAGAAAGAAGAATCATAATTGAAATTATTGGAATTACGATTAACAAAAAATAAGAATAGCATCATTCATTACAGGTTTTACAATATTTATACTTTTTAAGTAATGTTAGCTGTATTAGTGTGGTGACAATAACTTAATACTATAATTTTGTATCAGATTATATTTATGATTTTATAAGATTTCAAAGTGACATTATCAATAATAGCTCCGTTGGGTAGTTTTACTTACGTTCAATTAAATTAATTATAGGTATATGAAAACTTTAATTGTAGTTTACATCATATTTTTCTGTTAAGTAATCATTACATACAGTTATTTTAATACTAAGTTAATTTTATATTTTTGATCCTTTTAAAGTTGAATCTTGTTCCTAATGAAAAATGAGAACTTTAAGCCTACATACTTTACTTTGTGCTTTGTTAAACCTCATTTGCATAAACACTAGACCTTTATCTTTTGTTCTAACCTGTGTTAAATTATAGTACTAATAGCACAGTACATATAACCTTTTTACGGTAAATTTCGAGTAAAAAGCAGCATCTGAATTAACTTTAAATATAACCGATATCAGTCAGTTTCAGATCCGTAAAATTTCAGTGCGTACAATATTCATTAATATGTTGAATTAACAAATATAAAGTATTAATGTCTCTACAATTGAAAAAAATCGACCGCGATTTAATATATTGAAAATATGAGCTACAACCTGTCAGAGATGGTATTACAGATCTGATATCAAGTTATTAAATCTGCAATAATCTCCATAAATTGAACGTAAATCCTAACACGTGAAAGTTTGGATTAGTTGGGCGAGTGCGCGGAGTATGAACTCTAACTCTCCGGTTTTGGAAGTGAAGTATTATTGTTTCAAACATGGCAGATTATTGCATTTTAGCATCTTTTTAACATTTAAATACTTTTATAAAATATAAATTTTCTTTTCAATATACGTTTTACATAGTTATAGTAACATTAAAATCATTTAAAACCTATACTGGCTGCTTCCATGGTTCAAAGTCAGTTAAGATAAACAAATGTTATTGTTATAATGATATCTAATTTCTAAATCAATGTTTACTTTTAACATAATAAGGCTTTTATTCTGTGTGTAAACCATGCCTTTGGCTTAGTAGTAGGCTACTATGTTCTGTGATGTATACTTTGTTAATTTAATGCCGCGTGTTCTAAACACGTGAGACCCGATTTATATAGTTTTTGTAAACAAATTGATTTGTTCTTGAGACACGTTTTTACGACAAGAACTCTATGTGTATAGATTAAATAAAAATAAAAGTTTAAAATATTTTATTTAGAAGAAGCAATTGTGTTTTTTGTGAATTTTGAATAATATTTATACAACAAAAGAGTCAGTATTTCGAAATAAGATAATATATGGGTAATATTATTAAAAGTAGTTACATTGACAGATGTAATTTTTTTATGTGGCAGAAATTACTTGCAGTCATTTTACATTTTACATCAACATTCATTGCAGGCCACTTATTTATTCTTGTCACATCCATACAGCGTAAGTGTGCAGCTCTGCTCAGAATGTGCATATGCGATTTTTCTAAATATATATAAGAAGTAGTATTTTTACAAAATGACTGATTTTTAACTTTCATTTTACTTTTACTTACTTTTTAACTATATGAAACATAATTACAAATATACAAATAAATACCTAGTATATTACTCAATACCATTAAAAAAGTAATGACACAGTTTAGCTAAAACTCATAAGTTAGTACAATAACTTCAATTTCCTTAAAAACACTTTTGGCTTAAACCATTTTGGTTTCCTTTGCAGCTAATATCTCGCAAATTAATCAACATAATCCCCCTGTAAGGAGAGATAATTATCCTGTGGTCGTTGTTGGTTCCTACGAGGTAGAACAAACTCGCAGATGTAGTCCATAAACTTGGGGCACAGGCTTAGTTTTAGACGAATAATTATCGTACATATGGCCAATTTTAATGTGTGATATGAATTTCTTCATACATGTTTTTTTCAAAATTTTCTGAAATTTTATAATTTAATTATAAACCTTTTATAGACTTACATTTTATATGAAACACGTTTGTAAAGTATTATACTTACAAAGCATTAGACTTATAGATTAATGTCTAATAAATGATTTTGTAAAAAAATAACATTGTTCTTAAATTCGCAATCAATATTTTTTTAATTCTTCTTCAGTAAGTTTCAAATCAAGGACGCAAATTTATTAAATGATTATGTGGTATTGAATTGAAATATTAAACCTATTTCACTCTCTACGGTTCATGTCTGCTCGGTACTTTACTTCTATTATCATAAAAAGATGTAAATTACGAGAGAATCTCTGTCCATGTACTGAGTGATAATTTTCAATTATGATCAAATAAATTCCATGATTTGACATGAATTATGATATACCTCATCATCTTTGTCAACGTAGAAATAAATTGTTATCAGTAATTAAAATATACAGATGATATGTTTCTTGAGGTTTTTTGAGCTGTGGTACATTCACATATAAGTTTATTACATAAGGTTCAACAACAGGGTATCAAAATTATAATATTTCTGGGGATTTAGGGTGCGCGCTACTTTGCATTAAAATTCAGTGTAGTTACCGAATATTAACCTTGATTTTCAACTCTATTATTAGTTATATTTTAGAGACACGTGGCTATTGAAATCGCTCTATTAATAGAATTTCCTGGTGATTTTATTTTTTCATATGTACTTATATGTATGAATTAAATATGCTGGTTCAAACATATCTATTTGTATTACGTATTGTTATTAAGATAGCGGCAAACAATGTATTTATTAATATACAGCTTTTCGGGAATAATTGAGTACACAACTGCTACATTAATTGTTAATAGAGCCAGACTAAACATTATAGAGAGGCACTATTTGAACGCATGAATGAGTGCGTTAGCCAATCTTTAGCGTTTCAAGATGGCATTTTTTTTGCATTTGTGCAACATTTTATCTTGGGTTTTTCATAACAAAATAAAAATTGAAACTCCCTTTAGACGCTGGAGTTTCTAAATGTTGTCACATGTTACGACTATGTTAACGTACAAACATCAAGAAATATTATTCTGTCAGTGTTATGCAAATGAAGCATTGAAACTCATTTTCAGTTTGACTTTTAGACATTTTCAGGTCTCATGTGCTCTCTAAATTTCTTCTGACTAAGCCAAAGAGATTTTCTTATAATCCATGAATGAAAGTTACATGTTCAAATCTCATAATGGACTCAGTGTTTACACTAATTTATTTCCGTTGCCATCATTGTTATTATAAGTTCGATGTAGAAATATTAACTAACTCTCAGCCAAATCTTAAGAAATGACATGAGCTATTATCCATCTGTGTTTGCAATGTAGAAATAGGTATATTCAAGAAAAATTACAAGTCAGGTTAGGTTTTTTTTCGAGATATCGTTTGGATAGACTTATCTATAGACATACATATAAAAAATAGATATTTTTCAGCCCAAAATTACACTGGATGGCAGCTGGGTAAACCAGACAAAACTCATTTTTAGTCTAGGGTATCTAAGGTTGAAACGATAGAGAACTCGTTGTAAACGCGTTTTTTTAATCTATTGAGGTGAACTTAGACATCTGAATGTAAAAATATTCTCTAACACTCAGCCAGGTCCCATGGAGTGACATGCACAACAAACTCAATATTCCCCATATATAAATGAAGCTTAATGTAATTTATCTATTTATTTACACATCAAAGGAACATAAATAATAAGTTGATGACAAAAAGGGTTATGCGGTTCGTCCTATATGTAGTAAACCAATCAATGCTTGAAATAATTCAGATTTCCGCCGATAGATTGCAGAGAACGCTGTATATTAAAAAAACGATGGTGTTTGCTTTAAAGTACTTTGAAAGGTTAACTCAACTAAAGGACATGATACTGGATTTATTATCACCATCATCCCATATGCAAAGTAGCGTGCACATAGTTTCATGTATTCGACGTAAGAAGAGGAACCAGTTTTCAATCCTAGCACTCAAATCAAAATTATGTTCCCTAGAAGTTACATTAATTTCATTTTAATCGTTTAGTATATGAAATTCTTAAAAATCTTCGACATATAGTGTATTCAAAGTTTCACTATAAATACAAAGATGAGTATGGAAATCTATTTTTAGTTACTGGGTATTACGAAATAGCGATTTGTATGAGAAAAATAACAGTGTGAGGACGTAATATTTCAGAATTTTCATTCAGTGACAACGGTGATATGATCATATTTTAACAGGAAAGAGCGACCGTTTGCAACTGATTGCAGGATATGCTTCAAGGAATGTGTTTGCTCTTACTGATTGAGTTCACCGCTTCATAAGGTTCAATTTGTACTATTAAAATGAAATAATGGAGGTACTGAATTAGTCAGCGTTAAGTATTATTATTGACCTTAATTTCAATAAAAGTAAAAAAAAACAGTTAGTTTTTAGTGACTTATACATACATTATAATTTAGCAATCATCCAATTTCAGTGAAGCTATATCATTAAATATGTGTATTTTAATGCGTAGTGGTATAAAATAAAACTCTTTTTATCTGAATGTTACTTTTTAGTCCTTTATGTCATTGAACATAATTTATTTTATTATGTTTAAAAATATCAATTTTTAGTATATTTTCAAAGTAATCTCTAATTTATTTCTCATATTCCTCTCTATCTTTCTTTTAATATTTCACTATTGAAACCCACACGTATGTCTTACTAATAAACTATTTCTAAACTGACATATTCTATAATAAACAAAATAAAATGGGATGAATTCATAAAGTAATGCAAAATGCAATTGTTTTAGCAATTATAGGTTGTTACCTGGGTTTCACCTCACTATCCACTGAAATTTCAATTATGAGAAGCACACCAGAGGTTATGTGGTCATTTTATCGTACGAGATCCAGGTGACGCTTTCCTAGAAATCCGATTTATTATGTTTCCAAACTTTAGTCTCCTTCCAATGGCGTTAAGCTACCTACCTATGTATGCAAGAGAAAATGCGTCATTATTGCTAGTGTTTTGAGTTTCTCTATTTGATGCAGTATGGGACTAAGAGATCACTGCTCTTGATAGAGCAACAAGATTAGAATTCTACAGGTAAATATACTTTACGTCAGAGCTACAATGTAGAATGACCTAATTGTTTGGGTTGCTGATCAATATCATCTAGGAGATCCATACCATAGAGTGACTAAACAGAAGAGGTTCCATGGATATGGTTTTTTGTCAATTCTAATGTATTAAAAAACAACTAACAATTGAAGTTCAAGTAACATTGTTGGTTATTCGAAATGTATTTAACAATGTGCGGTTTGCGGTTTTTTATAGGTTTTGATTTGGAAAGCCAAGTGGGTTTCACAAGTACTTTATAAATATCTCAAAATCGTGTAAGGCGTCAGTTAAGTTAAAATTTTTCTATACCTTAGGCTGTAATTTAAGGTTGAGTGTAAACTGTGATCGATTTTTTAAGTCACTAAGGATTATTTTTAAAGATCTTCCTAAGGGATTGAGAACCAGTTTTTCAGCTTTTGCTTTTAATCTGCTTTAATTTTATATGTCGTTGGTTTTTGAACTTATATTCTAGCACTTAAGATTGCTTTTCAGTGAAGCAACTTACAGAGGGGCTGTGCTCGTTGACTCGTAAAATGTACTAGCTCACTAAGAATCCGAATGTAACTTACAAATAAATGATGTAATGACCAATGATCTTTTAATCTTAATAAATCAAATTTTTACCCCCAACGGGATGTCATTTCTTTTTAAAGACCAAGGATATTGACGTAATCTATTGTTGTAGTCTGCTATGTATTAAATACGTCATAGACAAACATTGATTATACTTCGCACCCATAAATTATACAATTGGATTAAAACAAATTGAAATTAAGTGATTCCCGTTAACCCAACGTTAATATATAAAAATACACAGCTGACAGGATGGATATTCTATCTATTTTCAAGAAATATGCCTCTATGATAAACTACGTATTTTTCTTTCTTTAAAACTGTTCAAATATTTAAGTCAACGTAATATATTTTTGCATGTACGGGTAATTCAAATAGAAGCTGTGGAACGAAGCTTTGCGGAATAAACTGAAATGCAAATATTTCCAAACATATAAGTATACAATAAAAGCTTTCGTTTTCAGACTAATAATATATACACGGAGACAGCTCATAAACAGTCATGGAGACTTATAATAGTATTACAGACTGGTTACTCTATTTATGAAACTCCTAGAACAAATTATGTAGATACAAGTCCAAATATTTGTTATACAGTATAAGTTCAAATCATTCTTAAATACAGCTCATAATATTTTTAAAGCAGAAAGTCGAGTGTTAGTTTGTTGATTGATTGTGTTTTATGAAATATCGTAATTGTGTAACTGTTTCCAACTGAAAGAACATATATAATGGATGTAAATGTACTTCACTATTATTATTATCACTTAGTCACTAAGCGTAATTATAATATATTATGCAGCTTCATGTGATAAAAAAAACCTGTCTGTCATTACATCATGAATCTGAAAACAGAGGGAGAAAACCAATCAAGTTTCCATTCACGTTACAATACTTGTGTCAGTAATAAAATAAAAATGCCATTTCATCGATGCTGTGTAATTGGTTTTTAATAGTGATTCTACACACGTAATGCTTCCGGCATTTACTGTTTATTGAAAACGTATTGGTTTTCAATTTCCATTTATACGTGATATTTTCATCAAGCTTATGGTAATTAAAAAACTGTATTAAAAACATGGTAATCAGCATTGTTAAATTAAAGATATGTAAAGTTTATTTACATAGGCTGGTTAAAAAAGGCCAATAAAGCAAATCATCATCAAAATGATTTAGGTTTATAAAAAGAAATGAGAGTATTAAAATGGACGTAATTATTAAGAAAATTCTAATTTTTTGTTAGCATTTTAAATGACATAACATGTTTTTTCTTCGAAATTATTTAGTGTTGTACAACTCACTGAAATGTATTTTCCAGTTTTATTTTTAGCAGCATAACCACCTTCATTTATACGTAAATCAATTATATTATAATTTATTGTAGGTATTACTTATTGATGGTCTACAATAATAGATTCTTTAAACGTTTTAAAGTTTGTATAACATCAAAGTTTTTAAATTAAGCTTTTTACAATGAGTGTGATACTTAATTGGTTAGATTCAAATCCTACAAAAGTATAAGTTAAATACAAATTTCCGTCTGCTAAGAGACGTAATTCTATATGCGATGTACAGAATATTAAAGCGATACGAAAAGTATTGCTCAGTTTCTAAATGTTTCAGAAAATGAAGTTAATGAAATTTTATTAAATAGGAACGGCCACATTTACAAACAACTACAAAAGAGACAAAAGTTAAATTGTTCAACTATTTGAAAATAGTATATTCTACTGAATATCCTTTTTTGTATCAATAAATAGTAATGAATCGTTAAATATGTAACTAATCACAACAAACTCAACAACGGCTTAACAAATTTACTATTAAAATAAGTTATTGATAAAATAAGTCTAGAAAAGGTAATAAAAAGTAGAAAATATAAAAACGTTTACCTAAATATTTGTTTTATCCTGTAAAATAACGTAATAATATACACTTATTATAAATTAACTAACACTAAGGAAGTGTTGATATCTTTACTGCTCAAGTTCATGAAAGATTTTAAAGTATTTGTTTACATTTCATAGTCGTGAGGGTAACGGCACTTTTATTTTAAGCTTTTTGTTGGGCATTGAGTATATAAAGATAAAAAACTTGAAGCTATACAAGAAAACGTATTTTTTCCTTTAATTTTTAGAAATTATTAAGCATAAAGTGCCTGCTGACTTATGTGATGCAGATATGCGAAATAAATCTTCTATATAACTTTTAATAGATATTGATTCATAGAATTTAAATAATTTAATACATTGGAAATACTATTTAAATCTTGTTATAAAATACCTCTTCAATACTTGTTTTATCTAGCTAGTATTCTTAGAGCTAAATAATTATATTATTTCCTTATGAAAACTAATTTAACTATGGCGCTAAATTAAACTATAGCAAAAGTAAATTATAACTGTTATATGAAAACTCTTTTTGAGCTAAGTAATCTCTCAAACCAATTCTTTTTCATTTGGACTACAAGGAAAATCAACCGTAGGAACGGAAATATCTTTGAATGCAAGAAGGCAGGAAGATAGGAACTAGACGCTTTTGACCGATGTAGTCTTTATATGAAAACTCTTTTTGAGCTAAGTAATCTCTCAAACCAATTCTTTTTCATTTGGACTACAAGGAAAATCAACCGTAGGAACGGAAATATCTTTGAATGCAAGAAGGCATGAAGATAGGAACTAGACGCTTTTGACCGATGTAGTCTTTATATGAAAACTCTTTTTGAGCTAAGTAATCTCTCAAACCAATTCTTTTTCATTTGGACTACAAGGAAAATCAACCGTAGGAACGGAAATATCTTTGAATGCAAGAAGGCATGAAGATAGGAACTAGACGCTTTTGACCGATGAAGTCTTTTCAGACCTACGTATGTATACATTTCTTTGGCCTTTGCCACAAGGCATTTGCAACATGGCCAACTCAAATATGGCTTATAAAATATAATTCATTCGTACCAGACGTTCCCCTACACACGCAAATATCTAATTAAATTAAAGGCATTTTAAAGTGTTTCTGAGTGTTTATATATTAACACTGAAACAATATGTAGCTAAAGTGTGCCTATTTCCGTTTCAAATATGCATAGAGCCCCTTCATATGAAACACATGCATCATATTATATAATTCGTTCTTTAAATAAAAAGCTACAGACCGGTTTTAGGACTATTCGACACTGGTATAAACTAGTTAAACTGATACTAAAAACATCTTAAAGGTTCAATCAAATATTGTGAAATTTCAGAAATAAATTCATGTTGCTTCGAAAGTACTTATAAAACTAATTTAACGTGCTATTTCTGAGCCCCCAAACACTGCTTTTCAAAATTAAAGTTCAATTAATATCAAATGAACCCCGGATATGATCCCGTTCCTGTTAATTATCTCAGGATTGTTTGATATGCTATTTAACAAGGACATGACCAAGGAGTCTCGGATAGGAATTTCGTGCATAGCCATGGGTCATTGTGCTATTTCCTTATAGATAAGAGAATGATATATTAAATACAAAGTCGTAGGTTTTGAGTTTTGATATCCCTAACCACAGTTCATTTTAACAAAAACAACAAAGTACCATTAAAATTTCTTACTGATTTCTAAGATAACATAGATTTTTCTTCCTCATGAAATGAGAATTCTTGGAATATTTATTAATGCATTTGGGATTTAATTAACACAACCTTCCCGACTTTACACTAAAAAAATTCTTCCGTAAACCTTTAGAACTGAAAATTTTTGGTATAGACACAGTTCTTGTAGCAAAAAAGTTTTTTTTTTTTTGCTTATCCTCGATACAATCTTTTAGTTCAACTTAAGTTTTCTTAGAAAAAAATAAACTCAATAATATATTATTTTGTTATCACATGTGATTACTGCTATTTAAGAATAGATGGTTTTTCTGTATAACACTTGAAACACATGTTTGATCATTCATTAAGACAGATTTAATTAATATGCATCCAATTGCATTTTATTTTTTTGTAGTTCATATTTTTTACCATCCAAATATGAAGTACAGGAAATGTTGAGATTTGTTTCTGAATAGACCATAAGATATAAAAAACCAAACATAGCTCGGAAGTGCATAAATTATATATTCAAAATTAAATGTTTTCTATAATTCTACAATTGTAAAAACAAGAGCGTAAAACTGCTTTATCTTTAACATTGCTTTTATATAGGAAAACTCAATGTCGTTTAATAAGTTAAGTTAGCTGTTTTTGCCGTGATATCTTTAATTCGCATCAAAAATAATTCTACTAAGAACAGGTATCCATTTGATATCTTACTCCATCCGTAATTTCCTTGAAACACACAAAAATATTACAGCACCGTATAAGAGTAAACCAACATTACTAAAAGCTCCGTAAAATAGGTTCCAATACTCGAAGGAAGTAAATAAATAAAGACGGTTGATGATAAATCGGCTTTTCTGACGATTCTATCTCGTCAACCTCAATGTCTTTATTTTGGCTTTGCTAGCAACCTTATTTTTATGGCAGTATAAATTGACTTTTCTATAGCAATGTATTTTATCCGGTGTAATACCAGTATTTAATTAAATATTTATCATCGAAAATAAAATTTAATAAGCTTCAAACCCATGCCTATACTGAACATTCATTGAATTTTATATGATTATTATTTAGTCAATTACGTGCTTTACACTAGCTTTACCAATATTTATAACTCGATGTCCTCAAAGAGAGGTATAACGAGTCACTATACGAGTACACTCCACGAGTGAGTATATCTTTCACGTCTCAATTCGGGATTAGAATAAATCACAATACTTTTAATCTCCACTGTAACAAACGATCATTCTAATCTCAGTGTGAAGTTGAAAATACATCGGCTCATCCGGAAATTATCTTGTTATCTTAATGACCAAAAAATATCATTTATCGTGTCTTCCATGGCATCGTGGTTTTTGGAATATTCCAGCTTTGTACATTCTGTAATGTTAGGTTAGATAAACAATCTCATCAGACTCACTCAAAGATTCGGTAGGATATTTCGGCTTCTTGCCATAACGATATATCGTCTATTCATCTTATAACTCATCTTATACAAGGTAAAGTTACACACGCTTTACGTGACAGGTTTATTGAGATTGCAAGCAAATTTAATGTATAACTCACTTTATTCACATATGCTACTACGGTATGTCATATTCTAAAATTTTATTATTTTAATTCGATTTGTTTGGATGTTAATTTATTCAAAACATTTTATGTTACCACCAAGGTAACGAATAAGACCTATTTATAAACGTTCGAAGATGCTCAGCCAAATTGCAGCAAGTGACATGTACCATAATTGAGCTCAATTAACCTTATAAAAAAAGGATCATGTTACATTTAAAAGTTTATGGGTTTTGATAGTTTTTGAGATATTGTACAAACAAACAAAGGTACAGCAATGAAAGCATTCCAGTTTCTTGGGTGACGGACTTCGCTAACACTCAGCTAATAACTCTAATTTTCAGATAAACATGAAATAAGATAGGTTATTTGTAAAATTATACAAGCATTGAAGACATTCACTGTAAGTTATATAGTTTCTTCGCCTCTTTATTAACCTGTGATAAAGATATTTGAAAAACCTTCAGGCTTACTAGTGGCTAAACGGTCAAATATATCAAAATAACATCGAGAGTAAAATGGTAGTTGCATGGTAAACACATATATGTAAAAAATACATGTTTACATTTCCGTAGAAATATCAGTTTTTCGCCAAATTGGACTACCATATATACTATCTAATTTTAAAACCTCAACTACATATATTTTAATAAACACAAAAATAAAGTAACCTTTCCGATTTAAGGATTAATGCAAAACTAATTATTTGCGAGATCGCAATGGTAGCCACCATATTAAGTTGAACACACTGTATGTTTAATGTGAACAATGTAAATTACTGTGTCACAGAACCATAGTTTACATTTGAAAACTACAAGAAAAAGCAACTCTACTCCTAAATTTGGCTTTTTTGTGCATTTTAAAAAGTTGGAAATAATGTCATTGGATTCTGTAAAGTCATAATTAAAAATAATTTCCTTATTAAGACACAAGTACAGAGGCGAAATTAGGGCCATATGGCCCTTTCTTAAATTTAAACATAACAAAATAAAACTAATAAACAAATAGAAAGCTCTAGTAAACAATTCATCAATTTAAATATATGTTTATAATATTTTAAATTTATTTAAAAAGTAAAATAAAAACTAAAACTAATATTACTCTGCATAATAACATATATTACAGTACAAAGAAAATATATTTTCAAAATCATTTCCGCAGTTATTTATTCCAACCGCTTACACCCATGTCCATGCCATCGGTCTAGACAACCGGGGTCATCCAATCCAAGAAGAGTTTTTTGAAACTAAATTGAACCGTGCCCGGCCTTCCAGTTCTTTAGTGCTATCTGGAAGGGAATTTCAAGTTCTGGATGCAGTAACAGTGAAGGATTTATTAAATATTGCTGTTTTATGAGATTGAATCCGCATCATAGACGATCAAATGCGGGAATTTCTTGCGCTTCCATTGTTACAAATAATGTTTTTATTTTTCAAGTAGAGATGAATGGAAAAGTAAAGTGGTAAAGTTAATTGTACAGTTATACATACCGCACTAGTGGTCTATCTTACTCTGTATAGACGGATACACAAATTGAGAAATCTATTCGTCAACAATTTTACTGGTGGAAGAGACTCGGTTAGCTTCAGCCAATTAGACGTCATTGTGGCTAATTTATGATATATGAATACTTTTAGAAGCATAATCCAAGATATACTATCAATACTCTAAATGTACTATTTACTTGTACATCTTCTGTACACAAGTAGACGCTAACGAAAAAAGAATTTTCTTACATAAACTTTTTTAATTTAAACATAGCGTAGTATAAAAAGTACCATGAAATTAATATAAATAAATTATTAATACAGTTTGATAATATTTATATGTAAATGCTTTTGGAGTTTTAATATAGAAACTGTCTTACTGGAATCTGGAATTCTTATTTACTGTAGACTGTATTATATATGTATATATCACTTAATTTCACCAGGTGAACTGAAAACAAAGCAAAATCTTTCGCCAGCCATTACTCAGTAATGGAGCGTTTCCAGACCTACCTTTATATAACATTTTTTTCTTATTTTTAGCTCTAGAATCACGTCTTAAAATATTTTACCATATTTCTGACTCACCCTGTATATATATATATATATATATATATATATATATATATATATATATATATATATATATATATACAGGGTGAGTCAGAAATATGGTAAAATATTTTAAGACGTGATTCTAGAGCTAAAAATAAGAAAGAAATGTTATATAAAGGTAGGTCTGGAAACGCTCCATTACTGAGTAATGGCTGGCGAAAGATTTTGCTTTGTTTTCAGTTCACCTGGTGAAATTAAGTGATTCTGAAAAGTTTTGTTCTTACTTTTTTACTCAAAAAAGATAGATTCATAAAGAAAATCACCTGAAAAATGTTTGTTTATTGGTCATCTAACAATGTTATTCGACATCAAACATTGAAGACGGTATTTTTGTTATTAGATTTTTGGCACATTTCCTCCTTTTTCTCAAAAACTGTTCACACTACAACCTCTAGAGTGGTTTTATTTGATTTTTCAGGTGATTTTCTTTATCCATCTTATTTGAGTTGAAAATTAAGTATAAAACATTTCAGAATTACTTAATTTCACCAGGTGAACTGAAAACAAAGCAAAATCTTTCGCCAGCCATTACTCAGTAATGGAGCGATTCCGGACCTACCTTTATATAACCTTTTTTTTTATTTTGAGCTCTAGAATCACGTCCTAAAATATTTTATCATATTTCTGATTCACCCTGTATATATATAGTAGACAACGTGTAAGAGACTAATTATAAAACCACATGAATGATATTTAAATATTTTTATGTGTGTTTACTTGTTCAAACTTTCCAAAGGACAGAAAAAATGTATATTTCATAACTTTTTATAATTTATTATTTTGTGTTTTTTCTTATCAAGTACGGCAATTCCGCTCATTTTCAATCACATTAATAGGTTTTATCTTCATCAAAGGAAAAAATATTTGGTCTCATTGAGAACATTGAACATTCCCCTACATTTCCCTACTGTGTAAGGGAAGTTAAACAAGCTGTAGTAACATAAAGCGTCTATTAAAATCAATTATTAAAAAAAAATTTAAAAATCTACATGCATGGATTATTGCACAATTGATACGCGTATAATGGATACCAACCATTGCAATCAATAACACAACTCACCGAACGCAACAATAATGGCCAGAGCTGTATTTACACTGGTCTCGGAGTGAAGTAGAAACAGTTTTAGTTGGGTTCACTCAATATTAATTCAGTTAAAAGCCTCGAACAGGGCGGAAACAACCCCCCTCAGTGTAATTACATATGGCCGAGGTATTCATTACCGATATTGTTCATTCATAAATGTTATCCACTACTATAAAACAGACCTTCAGAATAAATTTAAAACATTTCATTTTGAAACCAGTATTACATAGTAAATTAAATTGTTGACTATTTTGCTGGAATA
This sequence comes from Homalodisca vitripennis, assembly GCF_021130785.1. Classification (NCBI taxonomy): domain Eukaryota; kingdom Metazoa; phylum Arthropoda; class Insecta; order Hemiptera; family Cicadellidae; genus Homalodisca; species Homalodisca vitripennis. Next base: position 226,664,733 of record NC_060208.1, read on the forward strand.
TTTAGAATTATTAAAATGTACTCATCTCATTTATAATACACTGTAAAATAATTAAAATAAAATTTAAAGGCCAGTATGCATTATCGAATGGAAAATTATTGAATTCTTAGGCCTAAATAAAACACAACTTTGAAAATTATTTCTGTTATTAGTTTTGAACCATATAGAAAAGGGTAAAGATTATTCAAATTAGGTTGGGAAAAAAACTCCAGTAGCTTGAATTTATAATGTGCAGGATATTTTTTTAATACAACAATTATGGTTACGCCAGGGAAATATAACTAGAGCCTCAAGTTCGGAACTTACTGGGTCCGTGATTCAATTTAGTGGTCTTTCCCAGGAGAATAATGTTCAACTGTGCTGCAAACCGACAGCCTAATCAATTATTCATGAGCTATATTGAATGTTAAATACTGAAGGGAATATAATATGTAAATATGTAGTTATTACAGAATCACTGGTGCTACCACATATATACATGGACCTAATTATTTTAATTAGTTTATAATATAAGGGTAAATTTTACCGCAGTCTTCTTCGTAGTTTCCATACTCTTATCTTGAAAGCAAGTTACATTTATTCTGAAATTTTGCCACTTGGTAGATAGAATGTTAACGTTTAACGTATCTGAAAAATATTGTGGTACGTAAGTAACAAGAAAAGAGTTTCTGCCCAATAGTGTGTTTGTAACTACGGAAAATCTACACCTTAATAATAGGGATTGGAGGTGTTTTCTAAAACCACCATGACCGTAATGACAGACATTTTTTTTTTAAGAAAAGCTTTTACTTAACTCAGTCAATCATTTCGTAATGCCTGAAGTAAGTTAGTTAACGCAGGGCTTCTGCCAACAATGGCAATATTTTTCTCTGAATTATTTTAAAATATTTTGGAAAGCAGTTTATTTACTTACCGCAAGCTGGTCAATGTCTCAAAAATGTTTTTCGCCCATTTCATTTCACTTCATACCCATACAGAAACTCAACTAAAATATACTAACTAGAATAGATAATGTATTAAAACAAACATCCCGAAGTAAATATATTGAGTTAAAGTCTATGAGAGAAGGCTGGCTATTATTAGCTGAGCATGAGCAAAACCTATAAATTTTTATGTAAGTTGGCCTGTAACTTCAATTTATGCTACTATTGGTTTGAAGTTCTCTTACCTGATATAAAACAATTAAGCATCGATAAACGTAATGCATAGTCAGTCCTCTTTCGGAACATGCTACAACGACATAGATTATTCATTATTAACTTTAAGGCAAGTCTTTCGCTAACAAATGTTCCGGGTGATAAACAAGCAAATACGGTTAAAAAAACTCTTTGGCAATCATGTCTGAGGTTAAGTAATGCAGCTCATAACATACCGCTTTATCGTGTGGTGGTTCGCATCTCCACCCAGCATGGATTGCAGATGATTTAGAAGTCTCCATATATATTATTAATTTGTCTTCTTAATTTTGTCCTGAAAATTTACCAGGGTAGTTTTGCATAGGTGTAATTTGTGGAGGGTGACGTCCACAGATATCAGAAAACTGGCTCAACAGTTAGGACAAAACGTACTATTTTGCTGATAAGGCAAACAGCCTGACTGTTGATCACCGACTGATAGGGATCAAAAGGCAGAAACGGACTTAGAGGAACATTTAATGATAGACTGACTGACTAATCGTAGGAGCGGAAATCTCAGGCGGTGAAGATACACGTCTAACATTAGGACATTTGGCCAATATAGTCAACAAAAAGTTATTTTATGAGAAGGTTTCTATTGGATAATGAGGAATTGCTTATCAAACACAAACGATTTGTCCGTACGATGTGGCTCAATTGGTATTAAAGATTCCGCATACTAAGTATATAACAATATATTTATTCTGTTTTTCTTAATTGTTGTGTAGGAACATAATTGAGGGTAATAGGGGACGGTGTGTGTGTTGGCGGTGTCTTATAGTTATCCTGCTGATTCAATTATTATGTGGGGTGTGGTCATAATTTAATCTTAAGGACTTTATGGTAACTTAGGAAAACCATAGGTTGAGATATTTAGTTAAGACGTCTATTGCAAATAATATTCTTAAATAGACAAATATTTAGAGCAAAAACGTAGAATTATTTCATGAGCTGTTTTATACTTGAACTGAGTTGACAAGATATACAAATATAACAAGGATTGAAGCAGGAAACAGGAACTCCCCATGTATCTAGTTAAGGGCGGTGGCGCTAGAGGCGCTATTGTTGCTTGCTATTTTTGATGTTGAGAGCATGGAATTGAAGCAACTTTGATTTCCATAGAAATTGCTCTTCTTTGTGATTTGCATTTGCTTGAAATCGCAGTAATTTTTTGGGTACATTTTCTCGTTTCAATTTCTCTGTATGTCTACTATTGAAAATTTGAAAAAACAGAAGGACTATATCAAATGTTTGTAAGTGTATTTATGGTTATGTTCCAGATTTAAGCTTTGGTTAAAGATAGAGTCACACTAATAATAACTTTGACTAAAGCATTTTATTCTAATTATACCAAAGAGACTCAAAGGAGGCAATGATGTTCTTATTCACAATTGTTTTAATATCCCTTGACACATTCACCAGACCTCCAGGACAGGTCTCAAATACTACGAGCATAAGCTGAACTTCCATTCTTTCCAACAGCTTACCTTTTACATACTTCTTTCCAAATGGTTCTAAAAACATATCGAATTCTATAATTATAATCTTAGTGTATGATTTCCCTGACCTTCGGAATTGATGATGTTTCATTCTGATAATCCTCATGACGTTTATTTAAGATATAGTTTCCTAATATGTTCTCTCCAGGAAGATTAGATCATTGGATTATTAAACTTTATTAATATAGTTTATTTCATCACTTACTGTTTCTTTGTATTACTGTAAAGAATTTTGTAGATATACCTCTGTATTTATAATTTGAAACGTTCAAAAATTTTAGAAAAACACCTATCTATTGCATATTATCATTTAGGTGTATACGTAATCCGCTATAAAACATAGGGATAAATTATGATTAAACTGCGCATTTGAGTGTACTTTTTATTTTAAACAAACTGTATGTAAAAATATAAAAAGGAAAAAAATTAAGATATGTGGAAGGATTTTATCGGTTTTAATAATATACATAATTTCACTGTGTTAAAATAGAATTTTAAAATTCAGTCCTCTCTAAATCTAATAGTGTTATTTTGTGTGTGTGTGTGTGTGTTTGTGTATTACTGAATCACGTAAAAATAATGAACCAACTGTACTGAAATTCTACATGGACATTCTTAGTGTCCTTGAATAACATATCTGCCCATTTCTAATTCGAAAATCTCTCTGGGATACACTACATTGGTTTCTATAGTTGCAAAAATCCTATCTTTATCTCCAAAATTTATTACAGCAACCAAATATTATAACTTAAATAACCGTAACAGCTCAACCATATTTTTAAATAACTTACCACTAACTTAATGTGTTTAAATTTATAGTCCTGAAAGCACAGAGTAATCTTGATAGTAACATCACTTCTTATATCAACCTTTTCTGCAACCGATCTTTAGACTGTATCCAGAAACAGAAAGAAAATATCCAGATAAATGAATTAAAAATCGACTTTTAACTCTAGATTTGAGCTATTATGTAAAGGCATCTGAAAGAAACAGGATTTATCCGGAAATTTGCCATCATTTTTATTAAGTACATGATTTTAGAGCTAGTGAAGTTGACAAACAACATGGTGGTTGTAATTCCTGACTTAGGCGTGCCACAACGCTTTGGTATCATTTGTTTATTTTAACATAGTTTGAAATATTATGTATTAGGTTAGTTATTTGCATGAAGAAGAGATCAGATTGCAGATCTCAAAACGTAGGATTTCTTGTTTCACTGAACGATGACAAATTTCCAGAAAAAATCCTGTTTCCTTCACAATCCTTCCATTGTCAAAAAATTGTCTTTTGACGAAAGTAGCGTCCTTGAATCTGCATATATTTGTGTGTGTGTGTAAATTTATATAAATATAAATATATATGTATATGTATATACAAAACGTTTGATAACTTTGTGTAAGTAGCTGTAACCTGATTTAATTTTCAATACACATCGAGTCGTAAAAAGTACTTTCTCCACCGAGACTAGAGATAAAATTGTCTTGAAAAATAGCAAATGCAATTTCAAAGATTAAAATTTATTTCATTGAGATGTCGTACCGACATACAGACGACCTTCATCTCAATTAAAATAAGAAAACTGTCAGGGGAAATCAAACTTACAGTCCGAGTTAAAGCCATCTGAGTCCAGCGGATCAATTCACTGTTTCCTGTGAAATGATTTGCTTGGATTGTAATGAGTACAGTTGCAACGAGTGAACGTAACGTGACGAGTCAATAGTAGCTCAAGAAATTTAATTACAGAATCTTTAATTTTTTAAACATGGGACAAATTTATATGCCAATAATTAAGAAATTACATGTTTTAATTAACTATATACACACTCGCATTGAAACCTGCCATTTGAAATACATAGGATCAGTATTGATACTTTCGAGCACGCCATTTGTTTTTGATTAGCTTTTGAGGTCTAATTTGCGGCATGATGTTAAAATAATTATGAAATTTACAATAGTATACATATTTACCTATGTGCTTAATATATAATCAAACACTCCAATAAATGAAAGATTTTTATTTTGTGAGGCCTTTCGTGCTCAAAGAACACATCGTCAGACACACATAACTGAAATAAAAAAAAAATCACATAACATTTACCTATGCCTATTTTTAAGATTTTCCTCTTGTGAAGAGCTAGTACTGCATCAAAAAGTTTAATTTTATTTTTTATGCCCTATGCCACTGTATTGAAAGTTTCATATTTCTACTACAAGTACAGCAGATATTTGACCGTTTCAAGACTGATAAGCAACCCTGTATATATGGTTCAAGCAATAAGTATTTTGCTCTGTCCTGAAATTAAATTTGTATTTTTCCTTACTTTTTAAATCCTAATAGCAATTAGTAAATTCGTACCACGTTAAAATCCGTAATTACATAGTAGATATAAGTTGATTCTAAGTTTTTTAATGGCTGACACATAAGCGTAAGAATTGATGATGCATAATATTTTCACCACAATGAATTGTTCATTATGAGGGCCTGGTAGAAAGTATTCACATACCACATCAAATATAATAGGCATTTTTTTCTTGGTAATAAATCACTTATTTTTTTAAGTTGTTTGGTCTATGAAATTTTGTTGTGCCTTAAAGTAGTTTTCATTAAGCCGTGTTTGTATCCTGTAATTTAAAGTTTATCATGTAAAGGTGATTTTATTTTTTTAACGCAAAACATATGGTTAGCCTTATATAATTTAATGTAATAATTAATTTAATGGAAGAAATAAAAAAGAGATTATTGCAAGACATTTACATGTTAGTACAAAATAATTCAATTAAGTTAAAGCACATATTGATTTAAATGATTAGTGAAAATAAACTATTTTAAACATTATTCATCATTTAATTTGTACAAACATTTTTGCGATAGCAAAAAGTGAACCTATACTAAATTAAAAAATATTATTATTTGGTTTTCATTATATATATATATATATATATATATATATATATTATATATATATATATATATATTTTGCTTTCTACTGAAAAAATTAAACCACATTACGTTACAGCGTAGGTTTAATATGACTATTAAATTCAGAGTTTTAAATAGTCTATGTTGGTTTATTTCTTTATTTTTGTTAGCTACAGTAATTTATGGACACCTAATAACAAATGATAAATTTTTCCACGCTAATTAAACCTGAAAATCTTTATATTAACGTGACAGTTATTTCGAACTCAATATTATAGCAGCAGTTAATAGTAATGCAGCCCTTAAATGTGTTACTCTATGGAATTGATTTCGTAATAAATTGTTTTGGAAACAGAACTCTGTGCCAGTGTGTGTGGTTGAGGTTCAGTTATAGATTGGAATTACGAGGATTTCACGTTATAGCCAATTATTTAATATTGGTCAAATGCTGTTACCATTGATTGCCACTCCATGATTAAAACAAGGCAATACTCGGCCATCACTATTGAAATGATTATTTACTCAAACATTGCTGTTTGCTATGGTGATACGATAACATTAGTGTGCATAACGTTAATGTCATTAACTTATTAACTGAAATAACACATTATCCTAGTTAAAAGGATTTGACCAATAACGTGCTAGATAGTATATAACATTACTATATCGAGTGTTTATGCAATGTTTTTTAAACTTAAGATCAAATGGATGTCGTATCGTAAAACGCTTAAAACTGTAACAGGGCAAAGTACGACAAACCATGTGTCGCGTAAGAGGCTTCGCTGAAAACATGGTTGAAAAATTACGGATGAAATATTTTTGAGATATCTTGCCACATGACGCATTCACATTACATTCATTAATATTTAGGTTACGTCATAGCAGTTTTTAGCGTCATAGCATGGATAAAATAATTATTTTTATTTTATTTTTTAGTGTATAGCCACTACGTTGTACTAAAGTAGTGTATATGAGCACAAAGACACAACTTTTTTTACTTTTCGTGTGTAATGTTTCCTTTACTATTTTAAAAATATAACAGCTCTCCTTTTCAGTGTACTCCATGTATTTTAGTGGACTTATATTATTTCAAATGCCTTATCAGATAAACGTAGGCAATAAGACATTAGTTTAGTGGCTTGTTTTATATAAAATACATATTTTAAATTGGAAATATTAAGGATTTTATTTACAATAAACACAAATATGAAAAAAGGTGTTTAAAAATACAGTATACAGTACACTTACTTTATATACTAGAAGCTTTGAACCTACTTGGAATGAAATAGTACAAAACACTTCTTGTGGACAATGGTCACATCTCGCTTGTTTCTCGTTTGTATATATATATATATATATATATATGTGTGTGTGTGTGTGTGTGTGTGTGTGTGTGTGTGTGTGTGTGTGTGTGTGTGTGTGTGTGTTAAACATGTAATTAGGCAAACATGAATTACATCGTCGTACGTTAAAATTTCGTATTTTATTCGAAAAAAACCATTCCATTCTCCAATTTTGCCATCTCCACTTTGGTTTTCCGAAAAACCAATGTAAAATATTTGCTAACGCTCAGCAAAACCACATGTAATGACATGCCACCTACAGAGTGTTTACTATAGGAATGAAGGTTCATGGTAAATTTGAAGTTTTATAGGACAGTTCTCGTAATATTGTGCGGACAGATAGACAGAAAATTGTCCAACCCCTCGGGTAAAAAACATAGCTAAAGCTCAGCCAATAGTTCCTTATCATCGTGCCTAATTCGCCGCGTCGCCAAGATGCGAGAAAGTGTCAGTTCGCTAGTTAAGTGCCCTATACGCCCTATAATTCTCAAAGCAATATGTTAGCACTTTTACAAAGATGTTGCCAAATATAAACTGCAGTAGTTGCTTAATTTAGCTCTTATAGTAAAACATGACTTAGCTCATGGTGCTTTTACTACACAGTTTTAGGTAACTAATAACAAACAAGTTTACCAAGTTCACGAACGATTTAATCAAAGAATTTCAATACTTTTGGTATACCTTGACGCCACCAGTAATATAAATCATAATAATTATGCGACTTAAGTTAGTACAAAGTTATACCTAAAAATATTAACTTAAATAACTAAAGAGCTTTGAAGGAATACCAGAGAAATATGATACAGCGAACAAAAATAAACACGGAAAAGAAATATTCTTTTTAGTCTGTTGTAATTAAGCTAAAATAAAGTATAAGTAACAATGCGGTACATTACAAGACTCATTCTCAAAACACAAGTTCTTACTTTATTTGGGAATTAATTTCTAAGTTTTATTTTATAGAGTTTTACAGCAACGTAACTAGTTATTGTAGTATATTTTTTTCACCTAAGAAAATGCATGTAAACTAAATGTAAATAATTTTTGATGAAGAAATAAATACTTTTTGACTTGACTTGATATGATTAAATTCCTGCATGACACATTTCTGAGGTAAGAAACATTTCTAGCCCTAAGCACAGTGTGAATCTCAAGACTTTAAGGTCTGGGCTATAATTCAATAACTGGAGAGTATATTTTTAAACCACGGAACATCTGAAGCGCAGCCCGTACAGCTAAAGACAGGTGTGTCGTCTAGTCCACCGTAATGCCCAGTGGACCGGAAAACCCCACTGAAACGTCCGAGGAAACACTTCATCGCTGAACTGAGAATCGATTTTAATACTGGGTATCGCCTTTATATACCTTTACCGGCCTATAGCCACTTCAAGATGTAATCTTCAAAGTGTATCTAACTAGTGTGTGATTCATTGATAAAGAATAACATTGTATATTAAACTGTAATATAAATATATTATAGGAGCTTGCAGCGCTAGTGTGTGTGTGTGTGTGTGTGTGTGTGTGTGTGTGTGTGTGTGTGTGAGAGAGAGAGAGAGAGAGAGAGAGATGAGAGAGAGAGAGAGAGAGGAGAGAGAGAGAGAGGGGGGGGGGAGAGAGAGAGAGAGAGTGAGGGGGGAGAGAGAGGGGTGAGAGTGAGGGGGGATTTTCAGGTCTTAAGGAACTCATAGGATACCTTACATTTTCACCATAAATACAATTACATAGCTTGCATTTCTTGACAATTATAATACCAAACACCGAATGGAATGTTATATAAATTAATAAAACAAATTTTACCAAATAAACCGTCTTTCTACAAATATATTGTATCCAAAAAATTACAAATTGATTTAAAAACAAAAGATAAACATAAATTTTTAACAATAATAGAATCTACCCATAACTGGTGAAGTTTTAAATAATAATAATAATATTAGCATTTACTCAACCCGTTAATTAAAAGCTCACAAATTCTATAACTCACCAAGAGCAATTAGTAGTGCAATGAAAGTATCATACAAAACCCATATTAGGAAAAAAGGCATTAAATATGGCTATATAATTAAAACTTACTCATCCAATGCTAAATTACCTAAAACATATTACATAATCTGGCAAGTACTTATTAAAGATCTAAAAGAAAATGCTGAAGTCCTGTACTGTGTCGTTTAATCAAAGGTGTCCAGGGACAACCCCTTTTGTACATTTCACTCAAGCGTTTTTTAATACGACAGCCTTCGTAGCTTGTTGAACACAAACACTTCTAGAGTTGTGTTTCTCCTTAACATAATTGGAAACAGCAAAGAGGAAACACAAAGCATCATGCAATAGTTGCACTAACAAGGCAGATTCACGCTCCACTTCAGATCGGTGTGGGAGACTATGTTCTTGTACTCCTCGCACTAACAAACTTGTTAGCCACTGAACAATACTTTACGTTATGTAGGTCGTAGCTTTACCTTTGTAACCTATTAGAACTTTGATCTTTCATTTACAGATTTCTACTAGCACGATATAGTTAGAAATTCTATTTCTTCGATGATTAGTGCATTCCATAATCTGTTCTCGATTGGAACTCGCCGGGATTTGAACCCGAGATCTCTCTATGGAGGAGGATCAGAATTCATTAGACTCCAAAATAAATTTTAAAAACTTCTTACAAATAATACACTAAAACTTTAGATTTAAAATATAATGATTAGTATTGTCAATTGCATATGCCTTTTATACCATCACATATTTTTAGGTGATAAACTACTTCCCAAATAAAAAACTGAATAATTTTAGTAAAAATCTGTGATTATTAATTAAAACACCCTGCACACAATGAAAATACTTAGCGAAATTTAGAATTATGATGCAAAACTACTCCTTGTGAGTCTATTTTGGTCAGACAGTCGATATTAAAAACTATCATAATAATATTAGACGTCTACTGCAATTGCATTGGCCTAAATTTACGAACTAAAGTAACAATTTTATGTACGAGTAAGAATCTGTATTCCGTAGTATGTATATGGAATAAGGTATCAAGAGGATTATGTAACACACAATTACAGGGCAAAGTCACAATGGCTATATCACTCGGTTTAAGGCGGGCAGGAACACTAGCGTTGAGAACATTTACATAGAAATTACATCTGGTTATGTCAGGCGTGTAGAACAGCCTGACTTATGTTCACCACCTTCACTTGCAAGCAGAACAATACTCGCCTACTCTGAAAACATTGTGCATAGTCACATTTTTACGACACATGTACCATTTAAATAAATAAAGTATATAGTGTATGATTGGTAGATTTTCAACAGAGGCTTTATTTCAGAGGATGTAATAATTAAAATATTTAAATTTATAATGAAATGAAATGACATGAAAATGAAATTTTAAAATGTCTTAATTGGAGGCGAAGTTAGGACTATAAAGTCCTCTCTACCACTTAACCTCGTAAAAAATTAAACTAACGTACATATAGATGTATAACTGAAATAAATCTATTAAATAACCTTACGTATACCCTACAAGAATCGTAGCTTTAAAATGCATTACATGTTGCACATATAGTGTACATAATTCTATGTACCGGAACTTGTGGAAATGATAAAACTAGTTCAACCTAATTGAAAAATCAGATAGTTTGTTGGTCAGCTCGGTACGACATTTCGCTCCAATGTGTAGGCTGTTCAATATTCAACACTTCAGTATTAATGAGCTTGGAAAAAAAAAACAGTTTTGAACACATGCAGTTGGATCCCTGTATTTATAAAATAAATCATATTAATTTTTCAGTTTCAGTAATCAAATCTCTCTCTCTATCTCTCTCTCTCTCTCTCTCTCTCTCTCTCTCTCTCTCTCTCTCTCTCTCTCTCTCTCGTTTTTATGTAATTTTTAGTAAATTAAGCCTTTCTACTTTCATATGATTTCTATATAATTGATTTCAAAATATTTTTATAACTGAAACAACGTATTTATATCACATTATGTGTAAATATTTAATAAGTGGCTATGACAGTTGCTATATAACACGTATTAAAGAATAATAATGTTTTTATAAGGTTAAGATTTTTTTAAGTAATACATCACTATTAAAAAACATTATAGCATATTATTTAAGACAGATGAATGAACGGATTAGGTTGAATTTAAGTCTTTGATGTGTGAGAAATTTAAATTGAATTTTTCTTCAACAAAGTGTGGTTTTAATCGCTTGTTCTTCTCCCATGAAATATGGTGATGTGAGACGTAACTCTATGAGGTGAAATTCTTTTTTTCATATCTTTGAAATTTTATGCGTTATAACAACCTATTTTAGCTATTTTTAAATCTTTTTTTGTGTAATATTGGTAACCACATTTTCCTAGAATGATTTTGATTGCTGAACACTTTGAGTTTCAAAGGAGGAATTTTTAACCACCATCACGTAATATTTAGTCATTAATCTTAATCAAATACTTGCTCAGCGCTTCGAGGAGGAAAACCTAATAAGTTTAATCAAGCAGTCCTTTTACAACACGCTTCCGAAAAACGGGAATCTTAACTAATGTTTCGGAGGCGTGATATAAACAACGCCAGTCTCTGTTGCGTATTTTGTGGTCGTGGAGATGTCCACACTGTTGTCTCCACGACCTTTATTGGTGAGCCATACTGACGAGCCATTCATATTGATGAGCCGCTTTGAGATGCTAACGTTTAATCAGAGCTGGACGTTACCTCAGCGTTTCAAGATTACATAACAAGCTTCTATAATCGAAGTTCATTTTACAGAACAATATTTTGCTGATCTTATTTTACCTTATCATAAAAATGTTTTCGAGACCCTTCAAATAAGGGATTGAGACTAATTTATTTTGTTACCACTGGAAATCTTATATATATATATATATATATATATATATATATATATGATATATATATATATATATATATATATATATATATATACACATATATATATATATATATATATATATATATATATATACATATATATATATATATATCAAGTATCTGAAATAAGCATTAGGGAAACTTAGGGCTTTCTTAAAAATTTGCTGTAACTAGGCTTTTAAAACATCGACAGGTAAGAGACCGTTTTACTGGCGATCCTCTTTATTTTAGCTCTCTAAGAACAATTTTATACTTAAAGACTGTATTAACATTATATTTGGTCGTAGAGTTAGTTATTCCACTGTTAAAAATTCTAATTATCTTTATGGATTATTCTAAAAAATATCTTCTGTTATTAATTATTTCAAAATGTATAAGCAATATAATTTACAAGTAACTTAAACAGAAATTTAACACGTATTATTTATACATGTAAAAATAAAACGTCTTCCATGAATATACAACCAAAAATAATGGAGTAAAAATATCCAAAGTTTGACTCTTTCTCATTGGTTAAACCTGAGATCACTTTCAACTGCTGACTTTTAATAACACCTTAGTGGTTGTTGCTATGAATCTTTTGTAATAGTATTTATTGATGGTATATACAGGAATGGAGAGTTATGATATGTGACATTATACCATTTCCCCATTGGTGTCGAAATTAATCCTTATTTTTAGTATGCACATTTTGAGTCGCGTGCTTTGTATCCCAGTTCTTTACGAGCTTCTTTATGTTATTCAATAATGACTGAGGCTGCTAAATGATCCACATCCATCTCAGGACGCGAGTAGTGATGTGTTCTATTGACATAGTTTTCATTCGCTGCTACTTAATACGCTTGTCTAGGTTATTATAAGAATAAAGAATTATTAATTATTTTTAATTCTAACCCTAATATGTGTGTAAATTTACGTTTACATATATGTCTGAATAGACATGAGATTATCACTCACAATGTTGTGTATATTTGTGTTATGCAATAAAAACTAAGTGGTCTGAGTGGTAGTACGTGTTTTTTTTTTACAGTCTCATCAATATAGTACCCTGTTTGCATATATAAGTTACGTAATATTTAATATTTTATTATGTTTAGTAGAAAAACTCTTACACCAGTTCAAACAAATATAATAAAACCAGCTTATAACTTTGTCAACGAGTAAATTCCCTATAATTTTGTATAGCATTTAAAACTTGAAAATAATAAACAGTTAATAAATATTATTGATCTAAAGTTAGCCTTAGTGCTCAAGTTTAAAATATTGTATTGTATATATTGATACTGTACAGTTATATTCAAATAGATGATTGTGAATTGAGAAAGAAGAATCTTAATTGAAATTCATTCATTACAGGTCATACAATATTTATAGTTTTTTAAGTAATTTTAGCTGTATTAGTGCGGTGACAATAACTTAATACTATAATTTTGTATTAAATTATATTTATGATTTTATAAGATTTCAAAGTGACATTATCAATAATAGCTCCGTTGGGAAGTTTTACTTACTTTCAATTAAATTAATTATAGGTATATGAAAACTTTAATTGTAGTTTACATAATATTTTTCTGTTAAGTAATCATTACATGCAGTTATTTTAATACTTTTATATTTTTGAACCTTTTAAAATTGAATCTTGTTCCTAATGAAAATGGGAACTTTAAGCCTACATACTTTACTTTGTGCTATGTTAAACCTCATTTGCATAAACACTAGACCTTTATCTTTAGTTCTAACCTGTGTTACATTATAGTACTAATAGCACAGTACATATAACCTTTTTACGGTAAATTTCGAGTAAAAAGCAGCATATGAGTAAACTTTAAATATAACCTATATCAGTCAGTTTCAGATCCGTAAAATTTCAGTGCGTTCAATATTAATTAATATGTTGAATTAAAAAAATATAAAGTATTAATAGCTCTACAATTGAATGAAAATCGAGCGAGATTTAATATATTGAAAATATGAGCTAAAACCTGTCCGAGATAGTATTACAGATCTGACATCACGTTATTAAATCTGCAATAATCTCCATAAATTGAACGAAAATCCTAACACGTGAAAGTTTGGATTAGTTGGGCGAGTGCGCGGAGTATGAACTATACCCCGGTTTTGGAAGTGAAGTATTATTGTTTCAAAACATGGCAGATTATTGCATTTTTGCATCTTTTTAACATTTAAATACTTTTATAAAATATAAATTTTCTTTTCAATATACGTTTTGCATAGTTATAGTAACATTAAAATCATTTAAAACCTATACTGGCTGCTTCCATGGTTCAATGTCAGTAAAGATAAACAAATGTTATGGTTATAGCGATATCTAATTTCTAAATCTAATGTTTACTTTTAACATAATAAGGCTTTTATTATTTGTGTAAACCATGCCTTTGGCTTAGTAGTAGGCTACTATGTTCCGTGATGTATACTTTGTTAATTTAATGCCGCGTGTTCTAAACACGTGAGACCCATTTTATATAGTTTTCTTAAACAGAAATATTAAAATGATTTTTTTTTTACACACATTTTTTAACCAAAAAAAGTTCAATCAAAATAAAGTTCAAAATAAATTATTTGGAAGAAATAATTGGGGTTTTTATGCGTTTTCAATAATATTTATGCAACAAAAGAATTGGTATTTCGAAAAAAAAAAATAGTACATGGCTAGTATTCCTAAAAGTATTACCATTGATAGATATAATTTATTTTAGTTTTTTAATAGTATTAGTATAGTAAATTTTTAGTAATCATATTACAAATTAGGTAACATTCATTTTACGTCATTGTTTTACTTATGCCACAGCCGTACAATTTAAGACTAGTTAAGTTCTGCTCAGAATGAGCATTTGTATCTTTTTAAAATATATATGAAAGTAATATTTTTACAAAAAAATAATCTTCAAAATCTTTTTAAAATTATCTTTAATTTTAATTTTATTGTTGCATAATGTTTTAAGGATAGAAAGAGACTTATAAATAAAAACCTACGATATTATTTAAAACCATTACAAAGTAAAGAGACAGTTTAGCCAAAATACTCGTAATTTTATACAAAATCTTCACTTCAATTTTAACAATTTTGTCATAAATCCTGTAGGTTTCCTTTGTAGCAAATATCTCTCAAATTAATTAACATAATCCTCCTGTAGGGAGAGATAATCATCCTGTGGTTGTTCTTGGTGCCTGCAAGGTAGAAACAAACATTCGGATTTATTCCATCAAATTGGAGCAGAGACTTAGTTGTAGCCAAATAATAAAAAAAAAGAAATTTAGATATGTAATAATTATTTTGCCAAACATGTTTGTTACCAAATTCTCTGAAATAGCGTTTGTAAAATTGCCTTAATTTGTATATGAAAACACGTCTTTAAGGTATTATATTCAGATTTAATTGTTGTATAATAAATGCTCTTGTCAAAATAGGGACATTGTTATTCTATTTTAAATTCGATATCAATATTTTTTTATTCTTCTTCAGTAAGTTTCAAATCAAGGACGCACATTTATTAAATGATTATGTGATAGTGAATTGAAATATTAAACCTATTTAACTCTCTACGGTTTATGTCTGCTCGGTACTTTACTTCTATGGTCATAAAAAGATGTACATTACGAGAGTATCTCTGCCAATGTACTGAGTGATAATTTTCAATTATGATCAAATAAATTCTATTATTTGACATGAACTATATGATATAACTCATCATCTTTTTCTACGTAGAAATGAATTTTTATCAGTAATTTATATAGATGAAATGTTTTTTTAAGTTTTTTGAGCGGTGGTTCATTCACATATTAGTTTATTAAATAAGGTTCAACAACAGGGTATCAGAATTATAATATTTCTGGAGATTTAAGTTATGTACCCTTTGCATTAAAATCCAGTCTAGTTACCGAATATGAACATTGATGTTCCACTCTATTATTAGTTATATTTCATGGACACATGGCTATTGCAATTCCCTCATAATAGAATTTCATGGAGATTTTTTTTTCTCGTATATACTTATATGTATTAAATATGCTGGTTCAAACATATCTATTTGTGTTACGTATTGTTTTTAAGATAGCGGCAAACAATGTATTTATTAATATACAGCTTTTCGGGAATAATTGAGCACACAACTGCTAAATTAATTGTTAATAGAGCCAGACTAAACATTATACAGGGTGATTCAAAACTAAACGGCAATCTCTCGGGAGCTTATTCTATAGCTAAAAACAAGTAAAAAAGTTCATATAACCATATGCCCGGAAACGCTTCGTTAGCGAGTTACGCCTAGCGAAAGATTTCGCCCGGATTTCAGAACCCTTGGTGAAGTCAGGCCGTATAAAAATGGTAAAGGTAGTTACAAAGATACAAATACGATTGTTTTTTATGTTTTTATATCTGAAAAATTTATTAAAATTGGTCCCAGAGCTGTAAATGCAATACTTTCAGAGATATCTTACGTAAAACACAAGAATTGGTGCAAAGAAATAACACATTTTTGTGTTTAACGTAAGATTACTTCCATAAATGTTAAATAAAGGTTAATTGTTTGTTTAACTGTCTCCAACAGAAAGAACATGTATAATGGATATACATGTACTACACTATAATTATTATCACTTAATCACTAAGCTTCATTATAATATATTATGCAGTTTTATATGATAAAAAACCTATCTGTCATTACATCATGAATCTGAAAACAGAGGGAGAAAACCAATCAAGTTTCCATTCACGTTACAGTACTTGTGTCAGTAATAAAATAAAAATGCCATTTCATCGATGCTGTGTAATTGGTTTTTAATAGTGATTCTACACACGTAATGCTTCCGGCATTTACTGTTTATTGAAAACGTATTGGTTTTCAATTTCCATTTATACGTGATATTTTCATCAAGCTTATGGTAATTAAAAAAAAACTGTATTTAAAACGAGGTAATCAGCATTGTTTGATTAAAGATATGTAAAGTTTATTAACATAGGCTGGTTAAAAAAGGCCAATATATTTAATCATCAACAAAAACGATTTAGGTTTATAAAAAGAAATGGAAATATTAAAATAAAACTTCTAATTTTGTGTTAGCATTTTAAATGATATAACACGTTTTTTCATTCGAAATTATTTAGTGTCGTGTAACTCACTGAAAAAGTATTTTCCAGTTTTATTTTTAGCAACATAACCACCACCTTAATTTATTCGTAAATCAATTATATTATAATTATTGTAGGTATTACGTATTGATGGTCTACAATAATAGCTTCTTTAAACGTTTTGAAGTTTATTTAACATCAAGGTTTTCAAATTTAAATTTTTTTCAATCTGTGTGATACTTGATTGGCTAGATTCAAATTCTACATTATGGAAGTTAAATACAAATTTCCGTTTGCTAAAAGACGTAATTTTATATGCATCGTATATAATACTCAAGCGATACGAAAAGTATTACTCACTGTTTCTAAATGTTTCAGAAAATGAAGTTAATGAAATATTATTAAATAGGAACGATTAACATATATCAAACAACTATAAAAGAGACAAAAGTTAAATAAAATTTTTCAACTTTTACTATTTGAAAATAGTATATAAAACGGAATATCATTTTTTGTATCAATAATTATTAATGGATCGTTAAATATGTAACTAAGTACAACAATCTCAGCAACGCCTTAACAAATTCGACTATTAAAATAAGTTAGTAATAAAATAAGTCTGGAGAAGGCAATAAGAAAGAGAAAATATAAAAACGTTTTCCTAAATATTTTTTATCCGTTAAAATAACGTAATAATATACAATTATTATGAATTAACTAACACTAGGAAAGTGTTGATTTCGTTGTTCATGAAAGGGTTTGAAGTATTTGTTAATATTTTATATTCGTGAGTGTAACGGCACTTCTTATTTAAATTTTTTATTGAGCGTAGATTCTATCAAGATAAAAAAATTTAAAGCTATACTAAAAACATATTTTTACCTCTACGTTTTAGAAATTACCAAGCTTAAAATGTGTGCACACTTGTGTGATGCAGATATGCAAAATAAAGCTTCTATATAACTTTTAATAGATACTGATTCATTGAATTTAAATAATTTAATACATTGGAAATACTATTTAAATCTTGTTATAAAATACCTCTTCAATACTTTTTTTACCTAAGTAGTCTTCCTAGACCTAAATAATTATATAATTTCTTTATAAAATCTAATTTAATTATGGCACTAAATTAAATTATACAGAAAGTAAATTATAACTGTTATATGAATACTCTTTTTGAGCTGAGTAATCTCTCAAACCAATTCTTTTTCCTTAGAACTACAAGGAAAATCAACTGTAGGAACGGAAATATCTTTGAATGCAAGAATTCAGGAAGATAGAAAGTAGACGCTTTTGACCGATGTAGTCTTTTCAGACCTGCGTATGTATATATTTCTTTGGTCTTTGCCACAAGGCATTTGCAACAAGGCCAACTCAAATATGGCTTATAAAATATAATTCATTCGTACCAGACGTACCCCTACACCCGCAAATATCTAAAATAAAGCCATTTGAAAGTGTTCCTGAGTGTTTATATGTAAGCACTGAAACAATATGTACCTAAAGTGTGCCTATTTTCGTTTCAAAAATGCATAGAGCGCCTTTATATGAAACACGTGCATCATATTATATAATTAATTCTTTAAATAAAAAGCTACAGACCGCTTTCAGGACTATTCGATACTGGTCTAAAATAGTTCAACAGATACTAATAACATCTTAAATTTACAATCAAATATTGTGAAATTTCCCAAATAATTTTATGTTACTTCAATAGTAGTTATAAAACTGATTTAACCTCCCATTTCAGAGCCCCAAAAAACTGGTTTAAACTTACATGTCAATTAATCTCAAATGAAGGTGGGATAATGATGCCGTTACTGTTAATTATTTTAGGAGTGTTTATATGCTATTTATGAATGATATGCTCATGATGTCTCGAATGGAAACTTCGTTATAGCCATGGGTAATTGTGCTATTTGCTTATATATAAAAGAATTATATATATTTTAACACAAAGTCGCGGGTTTCAGTTATAATATACCTTTCAACAGTTCATTTAAAGAAAAACAACAAAGCGCCACTTTAAATTTCTTAATGATTTTTAAGATGCCATAGATTGTTCTTCCTCATTAAATGAGAGTTCTCGGACTATTTACTAATACATTTTGGGATTTAATTAACATAACATTCAAGACGTTACACAAAAATCATTTTTTCAAATCCTTTAGGGCTGAGAATATTCGGTGCAGACACACAGTTTTTGTAACACAAAAAGTCTTTTATTTGTTTATCGTTGATAATTTGTTTATTTCAAATCAAATTTTCTTAGAAAAAAAACGCAATAATAAATTATTGTGTTATCACATCTGATATTACGGCTGAGTGATATTTTAGTATGGGATACTTAAGAATAGACGATGTTTTAGTATAAGACCTGAAGCACAAGTCTGATCATTTATTAAGAAAAGTTTAATTAATATGCATTCAATCGCCTTTTATTTTTTTGTAATTTATATATTTTTTAACATTCAGATATGAAGTACTATAATTGTTAAGATTTGTTTCCGAATAACTAAAGAAATATGAAAAATACAAACATACTTCGGAAGCTCATAAATATATCTTCAAAATTAGATGTGTTCCATAATTCTACAACTAAAAACAAGAGCAAAAAACTGCTTGACCTTTAATATTGAGTTTTATGTAGGAAAACTCAAGGTCGTTTAATAAGTTAAATTGGCTGTTAGTGCCGTGATATATTTCATTCAAATCAAAAATAATTCTAGTAAGTACAGATATCCATTTGATATCTTACTCAATCCGTAATATACTCGAAACAAACATATGACAGCATCGTATAAGAGTAAACCAACATTACTAAAAGCTCCGTAAAATAGGTTCCAATACTCGAAGGCAGTAAATAAATAAGGACGGTTGAGGATAAATCGGCTTTTCTGATGATCCTATCTCGTCAACCTCAATGACTTTATTTTGGCTTTGCTAGCAACCTTATTTTTATGGCAGTATAAATTGTCTTTTTTATAGCAATGTATTTATTCAATGTAATACCAGTACTTAAAATAAATATTTATCATCAAAAATAAAATGTAATAAGCCCCATGCCTATACTGAACATTCATTGAATTTTCTATGATTATTATTTAGTCAATGACGTGCTTTAAACTAGTTTTACCAATATTCATAACTCGATGTCCTCAAAGAGAGGTATAACGAGTCACTATACGAGTACTCTCCACGAGTGAGTATATCTTTCACGTCTCGATTCGGGATTAGAATAAATCACAATACTTTTAATCTCCACTGTAACAAACGATCATTCTAATCTCAGTGTGAAGTTGAAAATACATCGGCTCATCCGGAAATTATCTTGTTATCTTAATGACCAAAAAATATCATTTATCTTATCTTCCATGACATCGTGGTTTTTGGAATATTCCAGCTTTGTACATTCTGTAATGTCAGGTTGGATAAACAATCTCATCAGTCTCACTAAAAGCTTCAGTAGGATATTTCGGCTTCTTGCCATAACGATATATCGTCTATTCATCTTATAACTCATCTTATACAAGGTAAAGTTACATACGCGTCACGTGACAGGTTTATTGAGATTGCAAGCAAATTTTATGTATAACTCACTTTATTCACATATGTTACTACTGTATGTCATATTTTAAAATTTAATTATTTTAATTCGATTTTTTTGGAGGTTAATTTATTCAAAAAAATTTTATGTTACCACCAAGGTAACGAATAAGACGGTAATAACGTTCACAGATGCTCAGTCAAATCGCAGCAAGTGACATGTACCATAATTGAGCTCAATTAACCTTATAAAAAAAGGATCATGTTACATTTAAAAGTTTATGGGTTTTGATAGTTTTTGAGATATTGTACAAACAAACAGAGGTACAGCAATGGAAGCATTCCAGTTTCTTGGGTGACGGACTTCGCTAACACTCAGCCAATAACTATAATTTTCAGATAAACATGAAATCAGACAGTATTTGTAAAATTATACAAGCATTGAAGAAATTCACTGTGTTATATAGTTTCTTCGCCTCTTTATTAACCTGTGATAAAGGTATTTGAAAAACCTTCAGCCCTCCTAGCAGCTAAACGGTCAAATATATCAAAATAACATCAAGAGTAAAATGGTAATTGCATGGTAAACACATATATGTAAAAAATGCATGTTTAAATTCCCGTAGAAATTTCAGTTTTTCGCCAAATTGGACTACCATATATACTATCTAATTTTTAAACATTAACTACATTCATTTTAATAAACATAAAAATAAGGTAACCTTTCCGATTTAAGGATTAATGCAAAACTAATTATTTTCGAGATCGCAATGGTAGCCACCATGAGTTGAACACACTGTATGTTTAATGTGAACAATGTAAATTTCTATGTAACAGAACCCATGTTTACATTTGAAAACTACAAGAAAAAAGCACCTCTACTCCTAAATTTGGCTTTTTTTGGCGTGTTTTATAAAGTTGGAAACAATTTCATTGGATTCTGTAAAGTCATAACTCAAAAGAATTTCCTTATTAGGACACAAGTACAGAGGCGAAATTAGGGCCATATGGCCCTTTCTTACATTTAACCATAACAAAATAAAACTAATAAACAAATAGATAGCTCTAGTAAACAATTCATCAATTTAAATATGTTTATAATATTTTAATTTATTTAACAAGTAAAAATAAAAACTAAAACTAATATTACTCTGCATAATAACATATATTACAGTACAAAGAAGATATATTTTCAAACCCATTTCCGCAGTTATTTATTCCGCCCGCTTACACCCATGTCCATGCCATCGGTCTAGGTAACCGGGGTCATCCAATCCAAGAAGAGTTTTTTGAAACTAAATTGAACCGTTCCCGGCCTTCCAGTTCTTTAGTGCTATCTGGAAGGGAATTGCAAGTTCTTCATGCGGTAACAGTGAAGGGTTTATTAAATATTGCTGTTTTATGAGATTGAATCCGCAGCATAGACGATCAAATGCGGGAATTTCTTGCGCTTTCATTGTTGCAAATAATGTTCTTATATTTAAAGTAGAGATGAATGGAAAAGAAATGTGGTAAATTTAATTGTACAGTTATACATACCACACTACTGGTCTATCTTACCCTGTATAGACGGATACACAAATTGAGAAATGTATTCGTCACAAATTTTACTGGTGGAAGAGACTAGGTTAGCTTCAGCCAATTAGACGTCATTGTGGCTAATTTATTATATATGAATACTTTTAGAAGCATAATTATAGGATGCTTCCTATATTATTTCATTATTTATAGGAATCTTTATATTTTTAATCAAGAGAATTGTAAACTTATATAATAATTGAATTATAAGAATTGTTATCCT
Organism: Homalodisca vitripennis; assembly: GCF_021130785.1. Lineage (NCBI taxonomy): Eukaryota > Metazoa > Arthropoda > Insecta > Hemiptera > Cicadellidae > Homalodisca > Homalodisca vitripennis. Next base: position 226,686,994 of record NC_060208.1, read on the forward strand.
TTGAGCAGTGCTGAATTTCTTGTTGAGTCGGGTTCGAGGAATGCTAGAAGCTTCCTTTTGTATCTAGGTATTGAGCATAGGTTACAGGTCTGGGTTGGATAGGTGCCATCCAATTCAGACATTGTGTTTGCTCAATTTTGATTGGCCAATGTCAGGTTGATTAGATGGTGGGAGGGACTTCTAGATCCTTCCGGTGGATTCAACCACGTTTTCAGGGGATTCTTTGCTGTGTGCTCAGAGAGAGAAGTACGTGTAGAAGTGATAGCCTACTCTTGCCGTATCGATTTTTCGGAAGGAAGGTTGAGTTTGAGATTAAAATTCTTTTCTAAATTTAAAGTTTAATGTTTAATTTGATTAATCTATAACAGTTATTTTTCTTACTTGGTGAATTCTTCAGGAGAAGTGTGAGGTACTGTGAAAGTTAGAATTTAACACTTAAATAGTAAATTGATTGATGATATTTTCCTGTTCATCTTGGTTTAATCAGGAATAGCCTACTGAAAAAGAAAATTTATTTATTGTTCGAGATTCTATATATATTTTAACAAGTTCCTAAATTTAAAATTCAAAGCCAAGCGGATAATTCTGGATAATTCAATAATTTGTAAATTGTAAATTTACAGAAAATAAGTAGTTTAAAATTGTTACAATTTTGAATTTAACTGGTTGGACATTGTCTTTGATAATATATTAAATATTAATATTTACTTAATTTGTTTGATTTTTATTTTGAGGAGAATTCTTATTTTATTATTTGTTTTATTTTATATTTGAAGAAGATTATTTTATTTTGAAATTTAATGAAGATTTTAATTTTGAGTTTGTGTTGAAAATATTAGCACTGAGAACTTGAAGGACATAATTATTGAATGATTTGATTCATTGTTAATTTTAAGGCTGGACTTGTGAACTTTTGTTGGGTAAAAAAAAGAAACAATTGAGAATAAATTAAAAGTAAAAAAGATAGCTTGGCGTTGCTGTATTATTGATTTCAAATTTTAATTAAAATTACTATTAATTTATACTGAATTTAATTATTGAATACCATTGGAACTTGTGCATTCCAAAAATTAAGGGTTATTAGATTATAACTCAATTGATCGCTCTTATACTAAAACAAAAATAGTTGTAATTGGTTTATTGAAATGAACCTTACTATAGACACGCTACATTAATCCAAGATATATTGTCAATATTCTAAATGTACTATTTACTTGTAAATCTTCTGTACACAGATAGACCCTAAAGAAAAAAGAATTTTCTTAAATAAACATTTTAAATTTTAATATAAAATGATATAAAAGTAATATGAAATTAATATAAATAGATGATTAATGCAGTTTGTTAAGATTTACTTGTAGATGCGTTTGGAGTTGTAAAATAGAAACTCTCTTAATGGAATTCTTATTTATTGTAGAAAGTTATGAACAATGATATATAATTCCACTTGAATAATTAGATTGTGATACAAATTTACCTAAATTCAAAATTATATTACGTTATGTTATTATTGTTAAATTAACAACTAATCAAAACTTGTTTACATGTCAAAATTGTATTTACATTTAAAATGTTTATTATGAGGTGTTTCTTCTTTTGTTTGTTTATTTTATTCTGTGTATATTAAGTGTACTTGAAAAAGTTGTTAATTACAACGAAATATTGTACTAAAAATTAGTAGTTTTCTTTTGAAACTTCTCTAAGAGACTATATATATATATTATATATATATATATATATTATATATATATATATATATATATATATATATATTTAGTGGGCAACGTGTGGAAACTAAATATAAAACCAAATGAATGATATTTTAATATTTTTATGTGGGTTTACATGTTCAAACTTTCCAAAGGACAGAAAAAATAATGTATTTCATAAAATGTATTATTGTGTGCTTTTTCTTATAAAGTACGCCAATTCCGCTCTTTTCAATCACATTACTAGGTTTCATCTTCATCAAAGGAAAAAATATTTGGTCTCAAAGAGAACATTTAAACATTCTTGTACATTTCCCTACTGTGTAAGGGAAGTTAAACAAGCTGTAGTAACAGAAAGCGTCTATTAAAATCTATTAATCATACAAATATTTTAAAAAAAACCTACATGTATGTATTAATGCACTATTGATACTCGTATAATGGATACCAACCATTGCAATCAATAACACAACTCACCCAACGCAACAATAATGGCAAGAGCTGTATTTACACTGGTCTCGGAGTGAAGTAGAAACAGTTTTAGTTGGGTTCACTCAATATTAATTCAGTTAAAAGCCTCGACCAGGGCGGAAACAACCCTCCTCAGTGTAATTGCATATGGCCGAGGTATTCATTACCGATATTGTTCATTCATAAATGTTATCCACTACTATAAAACAGACCTACAGAATAACTTTAAAACATTTCATTTTGAAACCAGTACATACATAGTAAATTAAATTGTTGACTGTTTTGCTGTAATATTTAGAACTATAAAAATTTACTCATCTCATTTATAATACACTGTAAAATAATTAAAATATAATTTAAAGGGCAGTATGCATTATTGAATGGAAAATTATTGAATTCTTAGGCCTAAATAAAACACAACTTTGAAAATTGTTTCCGTTATCAGTTTTTAGAACCATAAGAAAAGGGTAAAGATTATTCAAGTTAGGTTGGGAACAAAACTCCAGTAGCTTGAATGTATAATGTGTAGGATATTTTTTTAAATTTAACAATTATGGTTACGCCAGGGAAATATAACTAGAGCCTCAAGTTCGGAACTTACTGGGTCCGTGATTCAATTTAGTGGTCTTTCCCAGGAGAATAATGTTCAACTGTGCTGCAAACCGACAGCCTAATCAATTATTCATGAGCTATATTGAATGTTAAATACTGAAGGTAATATAATATGTAAATATATAGTTATTACAGAATCACTGGTGCTACCACATATATACATGGACCTAATTATTTTAATTAGTTTATAACATCAGGGTAAATTTTACCGCAGTCTTATTCGTAATTTCCATACTCTTATCTTGAAAGCAAGTTACATTTATTCTGAAATTGTGACACTTGTAGATAGAATGTTAACGTTTAACGTATCTGAAAAATATTGTGGTACGTAAGTAACAAGAAAAGAGTTTCTGCCCAATGGTGTGTTTGTAACTACGGAAAATCTACACCTCATTAATAGGGATGGGAAGTGTTTTCTAAAACGATCGTGACCGTAAAGACAGACATTTATTTTTAAGAAGACCCTTTATTCAACTCAGTCAATCATTTCGTAATGCCTGAAGTAAGTTAGTTAACGCAGGGCTTCTGCCAACAATGGCAATAGTTTTCTCTGAATTATTTTAAAATATTTTGGGAAGCAGTTTATTTACTTACCGCAAGCTGGTCAATGTCTCAAAAATGTTTTTTCGCCCATTTCATTTCACTTCATACCCATACAGAAACTCAACTAAAATATACTAACTAGAATAGATAATGTATTAAAACAAACATCCCAAAGTAAATATATTGAGTTAAAGTCTATGAGAGAAGGCTGGCTATTATTAGCAGAGCATGAACAAAACCTATACATTTTTATGTAAGTTTGCATGTAACTTCAATTTATGCTACTATTGGTTTGAAGTACTCTTACATGGTATAAAAACAATTAAGCATCGATAAACGTAATGCATAGTCAGTCCTCTTTTGGAACATGCTACAACGACATAGATTATTCATTATTAACTTTAAGGCAAGTCTTTCGCTAACAACTGTTCCGGATAATAAACAAGTAAATACGGATAAGAAAAAACTCTTTGGCAATCATGTCTGAGGTTAAGTAATGCAGCTCATAACATACCGCTTTATCGTGTGGTGGTTCGCATCTCCACCCAGCATGGATTGCAGATGGTTTAGAAGTCTCCATATATGTATTATTAATTTGTCTTCTTAATTTTGTCCTGAAAATGTACCAGGGTAGTTTTTGCATAGGTGTAATTTGTGGAGGGTGACGTCGACAGATATCATAAAACTGGCTCAACAGTTAGGACAAAACGTACTGTTGACTTTTGATCACCGATTGATAGGGATAAAAAGGCAGAAACGGACTTAGAGGAACATTTAATGATAGACTGACTGACTAATCGTAGGAGCGGAAATCTCAGGCGGAGAAGATACACGTCTAACATTAGGGCATTTGGCCAATCTAGTCAACAAAAAGTTTTTTTATGAGAAGGTTTCTATTGGATAATAAGAAATTGCTTATCAAACACAAAAGATTTGTCCGTACGATGTGGCTCAATTGGTATTAAAGATTCCGCATACTAAGTATATAACAATATATTTATTCTGTTTTTCTTAATTGTTATGTAGGAACATAATTGAGGGTAATTGGGGAAAGTGTGTTGGCGGTGTCTTATAGTTATGCTGCTGATTCAATTATTATGTGGGGTGTGGTCATAATTTAATCTTAAGGACTTTATGGTAACTTAGGAAAACCATAGGTTGAGATATTTAGTTAAGACGTCTATTGCAAATAATATTCTTAAATAGACAAATATTTAGAGCGAAAACGTAGAATTACTTCATGAGCTGTTTTATACTTGAACTGAGTTGACAAGATATACAAATATAACAAGGAATGAAGCAGGAAACAGGAACTCCCCAAGTATCTAGTTAAGGGCGGTGGCGCTAGAGGCGCTATTGTTGCTTGCTATTTTTTATGTTGAGAGCATGGAATGGAAGCAACTTTGATTTCCATAGAAATTGCTATTCTTTGTGATTTGCATTTGCTTGAAATCGCAGTAATTTTTTTGGGTAAATTTTCTCGTTTCAATTTCTCTGTATGTCTACTATTGAAAATTTGAAAAAACAGAAAGACTATATCAAATGTTTGTAAGTGTATTTATGGTAATGTTCCAGATTTAAACTTTGGTTAAAGATAGGGTCACACTATTAATAACTTTGACTAAAGCATTTTTATTCTAATTATACCAAAGAGACTCAAAGGAGGCAATGCTGTTCTTATTCACAATTGTTTTAAAATCCCTTGACACAGTCACCAGACCTCCAGGATAGGTCTCAAATACTACGAGCATAAGCTGAACTTCCATTCTTTCCAACAGCTTATCTTTTACATACTTCTTTCCAAATGGTTCTAAAAACATATCTAATTCTATAATTATAATCTTAGTGTATGATTTCCCTGACCTTCGGAATTGATGATGTTTCATTCTGATAATCCTCATGGCGTTTATTTAAGAGATAGTTTCCTAATGTGTTCTCTCCAGGAAGATTAGATCATTGGATTAGTAAACTTTATTAATATAGTTTATTTCATCACTTACTGTTTCTTTGTATTACTGTAAAGAATTTTGTAGATATACCTCTGTATTTATAATTTGAAACGTTCAAAATTTTAGAAAACACCTATCTATTGCATATTATCATTTAGGTGTATACGTAATCCGCTATAAAACATAGGGATAAATTATGATTAAACTGCGCATTTGAGTGTACTTTTTATTTTAAACAAACTTTATGTAAAAATTTAAAAAGAAAAAAATTTAAGATCTCTGGAAGGATTTTATCGGTTTTAATACTATACATAATTTCACTGTGTTAAAATAAATTTTAAAATTCAGTCTTTCTAAATCTAATAGTGTTAGTTTGTGTGTGTGTGTGTGTGTGTGTGTGTGTGTGTGTGTTTGTGTGTTTGTTTGTGTATTACTGAATCACGTAAAAATACTGAACCAACTGTACTGAAATTCTACATGGACATTCTTAGTATCCTTGAATAACATATATGCCCATTTCTATTTTGAAAATCTCTCTGGGATACACCACATTGGTTTCTATAGTTGCAAAAAATCCCATCTTTATCTCCAAAATTTATTACAGCAACCAAATATTATAACTTAAATAACCGTAACAGCTCAACCATATTTTTAAATAACTTACCATTAACTTAATGTGTTTAAATTTATAGTTCTGAAAGGACAGAGTAATCTTGATAGTAACATCACTTCTTATATCAAACTTTTCTGCAACCGATCTTTAGACTGTATCCAGAAACAGAAAGAAAATATCCAGATAAATGAATTAAAAATCGACTTTTAACTCTAGATTTGAGCAATTATGTAAAGAGCGTTACAAAAGGCATCTGAAGGAAACAGGATTTATCCGGACATTTGCCATCGTTTTTATTAAGTACATGATTTTAGAGCTAGTGAAGTTGACAAACAACATGGTGGTTGTAATTCCTCACTTAGGCGTGCCACAACGCTTTGGTATCATTTGTTTATTTTAACCTAGTTTGAAATATTATGTATTAGGTTAGTTATTTACCTGAAGAAAAGATCAGATTGCAGATCTCGAAACGTAGGATTTCTTGTTTCACTGAACGATGACAAATTTCCAGAAAAAATCCTGTTTCCTTCACAATCACCATTGTAAAAAAATTGTCTTATGACGAAAGTAGCGTCCTTGAATCTGCATATATATATATATATATATATATATATATATATATAATATATGTATATATATATATATATATATATATATATATATATATATATATAAATTTACACACACAAATATATGCAGATTCAAGTTCGCTACTTTCGTCAAAAGACAATTTTTTTACAATGGTGATTGTGAAGGAAACAGGATTTTTCCTTATATATATATAACGTTTGATAACTTTGTGTAAGTAGCTGTAACCTGATTTAATTTTCAATAAACATTGAGTCGTAAAAAGTACTTTCTCCGCCGGGACTAGAGATGAAATTTTCTTGAAAAAAAAGCAAATGCAATTTCAAAGATTAAAATTTGTTTCATTGAGATGTCGTACCGACATACAGACGACCTTCATCTCAATTAAAATAAGAAAACTGTCAGGGGAAATCAAACTTACAGTCCGAGTTAAAGCCATCTGAGTCCAGTGGATCAATTCACTGTTTCCTGTGAAATGAATTGCTTGGATTTTAATGAATACAGTTGCAACGAGTGAACGTAACGTGACGAGTCAATAGTAGCTCAAGAAATTTAATTACAGAATCTTTAATTTTTTAAACATGGGACAAATTTATATGCCAATAATTAAGAATTTGCATGTTTTAATTAACTATATACACACTCGCAGTGCAATCTGCCATTTGAAATACATAGGATCAGTATTGAAACTTTCGAGCACCGCCATTTTGTTTGTGATTAGCTTTTGAGGTCTAATTTGCGGCATGATGTTAAACTAATTATGAAATTTAAAATAGTATGCATATCCACCTATGCCTACATTTAAGATTTTCCTCTTGTGAAGAGCTAGTACTGCATCAAAAAGTTTAATTTTATTTTTTATGCCCTATGCCACTGTATACAAAGTTTCATATTTCTACTACAACGAGTACAGCAGATATTAGACCGTTTCAAGACTGATAAGCAACCCTGTACATATGGTTGAAGCAATAAGTATTTTGCTCTGTCCTGAAATTAAATTTGTATTTTCCTAACTTTTTTAATCCTAATAGCAATTAGTAAATTCGTACCACGTTAAAATCCGTAATTACATAGTAGATATAAGTTGATTGTAAGTTTTTTAATGGCTGACACATAAGTGTAAGAATTGATCATGCATAATATTTTCACCACAATGAATTGTTCATTATGAGGGGCTTGTAGAAAGTATTCACTTACAACATCAAATATAACAGGTATTATTTTTTCTTGGCAATAAATCACCTACTTTTATAAGTAGTTTGGTCTACGAAACTTCGTTGTGCCTTAAATTATTTTCCATTAAGCTGAGTTTTTATCCTGTAATATAACTTTTTTTGACGTGCAAAGGTGATTTTATATTTTTAACGCAAAACATGTTTGACGGCCTTGTAGAGTTTAATGTAATCATTAATTATATGGAAGAAAGAATAAAAATCGAGATTATTGCAAGACATTGAAATGTTAGTACAAAATATTTTAATTAGGTTAAAGCACCTATTGATTTAAATGATTAGTGAAAATAAACTAATCAAAACTTTATTCTTCATTTAATTTTTACAAACATTTTTGCAATAAAAAAAGTGAACCTATACTAAAGCAAAAAGTTATTATTATTTGGTTTTCATTATGTATATATTTAATAATGTAATAATATATTTAACTCTTTTTGCTTTCTACTGAAAAAATTAAACCATATTACGTTACAGCGTAGCTTTATTATGACTATTAAATTCAGAGTTTTAAATAGTCTATGTTGGTTTATTTCTTTATTTTTGTTAGCTACAGTAATTTATGGACACCTAATAACAAATGATAAATTTTTCCACTCTAATTAAACCTGTCAATCTTTATAATAACGTGACAGTTAATTCACCCTTAATATTATAGCAGTAGTTAATAGGAAGACAGCCCTTAAATGTGTTTCTCTATGGAATTGATTTAGTAATAAATTGTTTTGGAAACAGTATTCTGTGCACTGTATGTGGTTGAGGTTCAGTTATAGATTGGAATTACGAGGATTTCACGTTATAGTCAATTATTTAATATTGGTCAAATGCTGTTACCATTGATTGCCACTCCATGATTAAACAAGGCAATACTCGGCCATCACTATTGCAATGATTATTTACTCAAACATTGCTGTTTGCTATGGTGATACGGTAACATTGGTGTGCATAACGTTAATGTCATTAACTTAATAACTGAAATAACACATTATCCTAGTGAAAAGGATATGACTAATGACGTGGTAGATGGTATATAACAGTAATATAAAGACTGTTTATGTAATTTTTCTAAACGTAAGATCAGAGGGATGCCACATCGTACAACACTTAAGACGGTAACAGTGCAAAGTACGCCAAACCATGAGTCGCGTAAGAGGCTTCGCTGAAGTTGACTGAAGACTAGGATGAAATATGTTTGAGATATCTTGCCAATGAAACATTCACACTAACATTCATTAATGTTTAGGTTACGTTATACTAGTTTTTAGCGTAGTAGCATGGAGAAAACTGATTATTTCTATTTTATTTTATTTGTTAGTGTTTAGCCACTACGTTGTACTAAAGTAGTGTATATGATCAAAAAAGACACAACGTTTTTTACCTTTCGTGTGTAAAACAATATCCTGTTTGAAAAATATAAACGCTGTCCTTTTCAGTGTACTCCATGTATGTTTAGTGGACTTATATTATATATAACGCCTTATCAGATAAACGTAGGCAATAGTACATTAGTTTAGTGGCTTGTTTTATATAAAATACATCATTTGAAGTGGAAATATTAAGGATTTTATTTACAATAATCACAAAAATGGCACAAAAGTGTTTATAAAAACAGTATACAGTACACTTCCTTTATATACTAGAAGCTTTCATCCTACTTGGAATGAAATAGTACAAAACACTTTGTGTGGAGTATAATAGCAACCCTGATTCATTTGATTGCATAGTTTTTTACAATGATCACATCTCGTTTGACTCTCACTTTTATGAATCATGTTAACTTCGTTGTGATATAGTTACTTGTTTCTTACTGCTTCAACGTTGTAGTGACGAGGACGTTTAAATCTGCTTCATCCCCCCACTAAAGCATATCGCAGGTGGAAAGATGTATATTTTTGCAGATGTGCATTGTTGTCACTCTATATCTGATTTAAAATCTCGTAAAATGGTATATCAGTTAAAAATAAAATATGAAATCATGCTGTAACAGTATTCCATTAGTTAAGAACAGTTTAGGTAAGGTATTTCAGTGGTTGTTTTTGTAGTCGTAGGCAAAGCCGTAACTAATAGTAACAGTTACTAACAAAATAATAGTTATTTTAAAGCTAAATTTATTGATAAATATATGTTAAAATGTTTTTATCTGAATTTATAAACATACATTACAAAACAATTAATTACTTGTCACCGATTGTTTACCTTTCTTATAGATATAATGTATATACAGTTGTTAAGACACACATTGATGAAATTTGATTATATGATATTGCGTTATGTTACATAATTTTGGCCTGATAACACTGTAGTATCTTTTATACGTATACAGAAAAACAGAAACTACAGTTGAAGATAGAAAACATAGCACTGGTTCAGTGTAGCCAACAGTCCAACAAATGTTTTGAAATCCCAAACTGTAAACAAAATTACCTATATACACACTTTTCATTTACGTTACCAAAATGGAAGAGCAAGCATAAACGGGTAAAATAATAAAGTTTAAACATAAAGCTATAAATTGAGTAATGTACATAAAAGGTCTTTGGGCAAACATATATTACTTCATCGTACGTGTTTGTACGATACATTTCATATGATCGTATTTAATTAAAACACAAATAAATATTATCTGACTTTGCCATTTCCGCTGTGGTTACCCATTAAACCAATGTAAATATATTTGCTAACGCTCAGAAAAATCCTATTTAGTGACATACACCGTTATCTACATTCCACTTAAACAGTATTTCTATATAGAATGAAATTCTTGCAAAATTTGAAGTCTATAGGTCAATTCGTTCTTGTAATATTGTGCAGGCAGACAGCCAGAAATTTTTCCAGCCCTTTAGGTAATAAACATAGCTAAAGCTCAGCCAATAGTTCCTCATTGTCGTGCCTAAGTCGCCGCGTCGCTAAGACATTAGATAGAAAGTCATGATTCAGGTCGCTAGATACATGCTCCTTGCGCCTACGAATTGTTAACAACGCAATATGTTAGCACATTTACAAAGATATTACCAATAACAAACTGCAGTAGTTTCTTAATTTAGCTCGTAAATTAAAACGTGACACGGCTCATGGTGCTTTTATTATACAATTATATGTAAATAATAATAAAGACATTTACTAAATTCTTATTCTTTTACTATTACCTGTGTTATTTATTTATAAATCTTATTTATATATAATGTTCGTTAAGATTATTTAGAATGTTTCTAAAAAAGGTTGAGGAAACCTCTTATTGTTCTCAGTCCAAGAAAACATTTGCGCTTACTTCCGGAGAGATACGATTTTCAGGCTTGGTAATGTTGGTGTTAGATGCCGCTTGCTGCCGAGATCCCATGTCGAGGGATACCGAGCTCTATGTCTTGGTCTTATCACCTTGGAAGAAGTGAATACTAGCAATGTTCTAGTTTCCTCCAGTCAAGACAAGTAGGCTAAAAAATAGTACTTCCTCATGTTTAGTCTAGCAACAACCTTTTTATAGCAAGGAAACTTCGAACAGACACACCAATAATTATCCGAAGTAGTATTGATTCATTATTTTACTCCATTATCTCGAGATCACCTCCTGGACCTCAAATGGGTTGTAAAGATGAAAGTGACACATCGGTTTTTGATGCAACCAGTGTAGAAACAACTGAAAGGTTTGTAACTGGTTTGGAATCATGTAAATACATTTTATTAAAATTATAGTGTAAGATAAAATAGTAAAACAATTACAATGCAAGTTGATTTTCATAAGCTGACATTATAAATTTGGGAATAAAGTTTCTGATTAAAATGTTGGCTATTGAATTTTATGTTTTCACATAATAGGGCAACTGTATGTTAAAGATGAGAAATAGCAACATGGTAGCAAATTCCTCAAAATTGTAATAACAATTTTTTTCTGCATATATTAAATATGTTTAGGTATGGCGAACAAAAACTCTGGAACTTGCTTGCTACAAGTTTATATTCAAAACAAATATAAATGATTCATAAATTAGTTATGGATAAACAAAAATAAAAATGGAAAAGAAATGTGATTAATTTTTTGCATGACACATTTCTGAGGTAAGAAACATTTCCAGCACTATGCACAGTGTGAGTCCCAGGACTTTATGGTCTGGGCGATAATTCAATAACTGGTGAGTATATTTTTAAACCACGGAACATCTGAAGCACAGCCCGTACAGCTAAAAGACAGGTGTGTCGCCTAGTCAACCGTAATGCCCAGTGGCCCGGAAAACCCCACTGAAACGTCCGAGCAACACTTCATCGCTGAACTGAGGATCGATTTTAATATTGGATATCGCCTTTATAAACCTTCACCGGCCTGTAGCCACTTCAGGATTCAATCTTCAAAGTGGATAATTTGGATCTAAGTAGTGCGTAAATTCGTGTATAAAGAAAAACATTGTATTTTGAACTATAATGTCATGTAAATATTATTTAAAATACTTAGTTTTGCTACTAAAAATCATTCCTCATCTTCGCTTTTCTATTTAAAACTATATATTATACATATATATATATATTCAAGGTGTTTGAAAAGTCTGGGCAATGGGGCAGTACCATGTGCATAATGTACTTCACAATGTGTACCTAAAACAACCCGCCATTTCTGATTGGATAAACCTTTTGATATGCGGTTTGCGGCATTCAACTCCACTAAGTGAGCTCTTTCAAATGAGACCCATGCTTTCATTTAAGATTTCCATGTTTTTCTCTGTGGGCCGTCACCCCATGGTTTGTCATGTCATGGTAATAGCAAAGAAAATAGTTTACATAGCCATATGACACTGTGCAAAGTTTATAGATGTTATCTGCTATGGTTTTTAAAATATTAAGCCGTACCCAGACTTTTCAAACACACTCACACACACACTGGCGCTGCAAGCGTCTAGAAGGATAATGGCATTAGTCTACCGTCTGATTACCCCACACATTGCGAGTGCATTCCGCTGGTGTCAGAATTCGCAGTATGAGTAATCGAGAACCTAGCTGACGTGCCTACCGAGAACCTAGCTAAGGTGCGGAGATCTCTCTATGAACGTTGACATATACGCTATATACATGTATATATATATATATATATATATATATATATATATATAATATATGTATATTATATTTGTATTATATTTATATCTATGTTATATATATATAATATATATATATATATATATATGTTACATATAATATAGATATCCAGCGTATATGTCAACGTTCATAGAGAGATCTCCGCACCTCAGCTAGGTTCTCGGTAGGCACCTCACTAGGCGATTACGCATACTGCAATTTCTGACACCAGCGGAATGCACTCGTAATATGTGGGGTAATCAGACGGTAGACTAACGCCATTATCCTTCTAGACGCTTGCAGCGCCAGTGTGTGTGTGTGTGTGTGTGTGTGTGTGTGTGTGTGTGTGTGTGTGTGTGTGTGTGTGATTTTGAGATCTTAACGGAACTCTTAACGGTAGACTTAAGATACTAAACATCATTTTCACAGTAAATGACTCTTGTTTGTTTTACAGTCAAACTATAAGTCAAATTTCATAACACGGATTGCTTGACAGTTATAATAGCGAAACCCCAAATGAAACATTCAGTTAATTAATAAAAAATAAATTAGACCAAATGAGTTGTCTTTCCACATAGATATTAGGGGAAATATTATATGTATACTAAACAATAGTGACTTCATTTTAAAATTAAAGATAGATATAGATTTTAAACAATCTATTTTAACAATAGAAAACCACATGAGGAAAAATTGCATTACATATAAACATGTAATTAAAATTTACTCATCCAATGCTAGATTACATAAAACATATTATATAGTCTGACAAGTACTTAGTGAAGAGCTAAAAGAAAATGCTGAAGTCCTGAATTGTGTCGTTTAATTAAAGGGGTCCAGGGACAACCCTGTTTGTACATTTCACTCAAGCGTTTTTTAATACGACAGCCTTCGTAGCTTGTTGAACACAAACACTTCTAGAGTTGTGTTTCTCCATAACATAATTGGAAACAGCAAAGAGGAAACACAAAGCATCATGGAATAGTTGCACTAACAAGGCAGATGCATGCTCCACTTCAGATCGGTGTGGGAGACTATGTTCTTGTACTCCTCGCACTAACAAACTTGTCAGCCACTGAACAATACTTTACGTTATGTAGATCGTAGCTTTCCCATCGTAACCTATTAGAACTTTGATCTTTCATTTACGCATTTCTACTAGCACGATATCGTTAGAAATTATATTCCTTCGATGATTAGTGCATTCTATATTCTGTTCTCGATTGGAACTCGCCGGGATTTGAACCCGAGATCTCACTATGGACAAGGATCAGACTTCATTAGACTCCAAAATAAATATACAAACTTCTTTTAAATAATGTACTAAACCTTTAGAATGAAAATATAACGATTAGTATTGTCAATTGCCTATCGTTTTTTACACTATCACATATTTGTAGGATAAACTTAATAAATTAAAAAAAATAATTTTTTTAATAAAAATCTTTGATTATTTATTAAAATATCATACACGAAAATACTTAGTGAAGTTATCAAATATGATGCAACTCTTTTCAAATGGCATTACTTCTTGAGAGTATGTTTTGGTCAGACAGTCGATATTAAAAACTATCATAATAATATTAGACGTCTTGCAGTTGTATTAGCATAAATTTTTGAAATAAAGTAACAATGTTATGTTCGTATACGAGTAAGAATCTGTATTCCGTAGCATGTATATGGAATAAGGTATGAAGAGGATTATGTAACACACAATTACAGGGCAAAGACACAATGGCTATATCACTCGGTTTAAGGCGGGCAGGAACACTAGCGTTGAGAAAATTTACATAGAAATTACATCTGGTTATGTCAGCCCTGTAGAACAATCTGACTTATGTTCACCACCTTCACTTGCAAGCAGAACAATACTCGCCTACTCTGAAAACATTGTGGATAATCACATGCTTACGACACATGTACCATTTAAATAAATACAGTAAATAGTGTATGATTTGTAGATTTTCATCAGCTGATTTATTTCAGATAAGGATGTACTAATTAAAATATTTAAATTTATAATGGTCACATCCATGGTGCACATATTTTACATCCATGGTCAGATCGGTACATTTCGCTCAAATGTGGAGGCTTTTTTAATATTCAACACTTCAGTATTTATGAAAAAAAACCGTTTTGAACACATATGCAGTTGGATCCCTTTATTTCAAAAATAAATCATATTAATATTTCAGTCTCAGTAATAAAATCTCTCTCTCTCTCTCTCTCTCTCTCTCTCTCTCTCTCGTTTTTATGTAAAGTTTAGTAAATTAAGCCTTTCTACGTTCATATGATTTCTATATAATTGATTTCAAAATATTTTATAACTGATAAAATGTATTAACATTTCTTAGTTTTTCAAATTTTTTTATCATATTAGTGTAAATATTTACTAAGTGGCTGTGACAGTTGCTATATAACACAGATTAAAGAATAATAAGGTTTTTATAAGGTTAAGATTTGTTAAGTAATACATCACTATTAAAAACATTATAGAATATTATTTAAAACAGATGAAGGAACGGACTAGATTGAATTTAAGCCTTTGATGTGTGAGTAATGTAAATTGAATTGTTCTTCAACAAAGTGTGGTTTTAATCGCTTTTTCTTCTCACCTGAAATGTTGTGATGTGAGACGTAACTCTATGAGGCGAAATTCTTTTTCATATCTTTGAAATTGTGTGCGTTATAACGTCATATTTTAGCTATTTTTCAATCTTGTTTTTTGTGTGATATTGGTAACCATACTTTCCTAGAATGATATTGATTGCTTAAAACTCAAAGGTCGAGTCTCAAAGGAGGAATTATTAACCACCATCACTTAATAGTTAGTCATTAATCTTAATTAAATATTTGCACAGCGCTTCGAGGAGGAAAATCTAGTCAGTTCAATCAAGCAGTCCTTTTATAACATGCTTTCTAAAATCGGGAATCTTAACTAATGTTATCGGGGGTGTGGTATAAAATACGCCAGTCTCTGTTGCGTATTTGGTAGTCGTGGAGATGTCCACACTGTTGTCTCCACGACCTCTATTGGTGAGCCATAATGCCGATCCATTCATATTGATGAGCCGCTTTGAGATGCTAACGTTTAATCAGATCTGGACGTTACCTCAACGTTTCAAGATTACATAACAAGTTTCTATAAGTGAAGTTCAATTTACAGAGCAAAATTTAGCTGATCTTATTTTACCTTATCATAAAAATGTTTTCGAGACCCTTCAAATGAAGGATTGAGACTAATTTATTTCAACTATTACCACTGTCAATCTTATATGTATCAAGTATCTGAAATAAGGATAGGGAAACTTAGGGCTTTCTTCACATCTTGCTGTAACTAGACTTGTAATGCATCGACAGGTAAGTTAAGAGACTGTTTTACTGGCGATCCTCTTTATTTTAGCTATCTAAGATCAATGTTAAACATAAACACTCTATTAACATTATATTTGGTCGTAGAGTAAGTTATTTCACTGTTAAAAATTCTAATTCTCTTTATGGATTATTCTGAAAAATCTCTTCTGTTATTAATTATTTAAATATTTATAAGAAATATAATTTACAAGTAACTTAAACAGAAATTTAACACGTATTATTTATACATGTAAAAATAAACGTCTTCCATGAATATACAACCAAAAATAATTGAGTAAAAATATCCAAAGTTTGACTCTTTCTCATTGGTTAAACCTGAGATCACTTTCAACTGCTGACTCTTAATAACACCTTAGTGGTTGTTGCTATGAATCTTTTGTAATAGTATTTATTGATGGTATATACAGGAATGGAGAGTTATGATATGTGACATTATACCATTCCCCATTGGTGTCGAAATTAATCCTTATTTTTAGTATGCACATTTTGAGTCGCGTGCTTGGTATCCCAGTGCTTTACGAGCTTTTTGACTTTATTCAATAATGACTGAGGCTGCTAAATGATCCACATCCATCTCAGGACGCGAGTGATGTGTTCTATTGACATAGTTTTCATTCGATGCTACTTAATACGCTTGTCTAGGTTATTATAAGAATAAAGAATTATTAATTATTTTTAATTCAAACACTAATATGTGTGTAAATTTACGTTTACATATATGCCTGAATAGAAATGAGATTATCACTCACAATGTTGTGTATATTTGTGTTATACAATAAAAACTAAGTGGTCTGAGTGGTAGTACGTGTTCTTTTTTACAGTCTCATCAATATAGTACCCTGTTTGCATATATAAGTTACGTAATATTTAACATTTTAGTATGTTTAGTAGAAAAACTCTTACACCAGTTCAAACAAATATAATAAAACCAGCTTATAACTTTGTCAATGAGTAAATTCCCTATAATTTTGTATAGCATTTAAAACTTTTAAAATGAAAATAATAAAAAGTTTTAAATATTATTGATCTAAAGTTAGCCTCTGCGTTCAAGGTTAAAATATTGTATTGTATATATTGATACTGTTTAGGTACATTCAAAAGGATACAACATTATATTTCTAAAATTTTAACTTGCTAAAACTATGTAAATATGACTCGAAATGGTGTTTTGTGAAATGTTTATGTTAACACGCACGCTAGATAACACACTCTAAAACATGTTATAAAATGTATTTAATAACATTTTCTAACAAATTAAATCTTATTAAATATTTTATTATTATCGTGACCATCAAATATATCCTCATGGATAGCCTTTTATTAAAATAACATTATTTTATTGTTCATATAGGTGTCTTTTATTATTTTTTGCAGCTGAAGTTGATTCAATTTTACGATAGCATTTATTGGATTGTTTCCTCTTAAACCAATTTTTTCCATAAAACTTGCTCAACTTGTTCAATTATCGTTAATTGCTCACATTTTACAAGAACAATAAACTGCAATGTACATCATTTTCTTCAAATGGCCTTTTTTCGATTACAGTACATAGATAGTTAATTATTTATACTTTATATTTATACCTAAGAGATATTTCTTTTCAAATTATCGGTGGAAAGACTTAGTTTAAGTTGTGATCACTTCTGAAGGGGTAACTATTATTTATATACTTGCTGAATTAAAAAGTCATAATGTTGGATTATTGACTGCAGCTTATTCTTTCCTAAAACC
Source organism: Homalodisca vitripennis (assembly GCF_021130785.1). NCBI lineage: Eukaryota > Metazoa > Arthropoda > Insecta > Hemiptera > Cicadellidae > Homalodisca > Homalodisca vitripennis. The sequence continues at coordinate 226,704,875 of NC_060208.1, forward strand.
AAGAAACACTGGTGATATGTTTCGTTTGTAGAAGGCTTGCAAGGTGACCAATTAAGATAGAACAGCCAATATTTAATATACTGTTCAATAATATATCTTATTACCATCTTCTTATATTAAAATGTTTTATTGGAATGTAAAAATATTTATTAAGTTACTAATATAAGTTTGGAATTAAATTTTACAAACAATTCAACTGTAACATTTGAAGGCATAATAAATGATAATAACTAATATGGAATTCGAATTTTAATTAATATCTAGTAAAACAATTCTCCAAAAATATGCTATTTTAATAGTTAACTAGTGATATAAACCGGATATGACAAGATTTAATTACAGAAATAAAGAGCAGTAAACCATTTCATAATTGGCTACAAACGACACCAATGTAACTTTTATTACATGAGGAGTTTAACTTATTACCTTATCTTTTGAGATGAAATTAATCATATCGAACACTTTATGATTTGCAAGGACAATGCGAGTGATAAAAGTCTCGGCTCTGTTTGATAGCAGAGAGACTTAATTTCCTCCTTTCAAGTAGGATAAAAGGTTTTCCCCTTGGAATATTAAAAGGTATATTAAATTCCTATCATAAGTTCTTAATTCTCTTCTCGAGGAAGTAATAACAATGATAAAATAACAAAGAGCCTTCATTATAAAAATTGTCATTGATTTATAAAGTATATGAATAAAGTATATTAAGTATATATTTATTCCTCTGTAGAATAATACCAAAGAGTATAATTATCAACGGTAAAGTCAAAAGAAGTTTCTTTACTCTCAATATTAACTTACTTGTTTTTTTTAACGTTGACGCCTCTTATTAACTCTACTCCAGATATAAATAAAATTGCATGTCTTATCCAATTATAAAAATAATGTCATCACTTAAGTGTAAGTACCGACAGTTTATAAAGCAAGGTAGATGTACGCCCATACTACGTGTTGAGTAGTGGCTTCGCTAAGGAGAGAATGAAGGAGTTCTCATAGAGTGGTATACTTAACCAACAAACTGGATCCTTCCTGTTTATAAAAGAGGTTACTTGAAATATTGTAGTCATATGGCTTAATTAGACGTCACATTTTACTGCAAAGAGATAGAAAGAAAGCTTATCTACAAATAAACTTACATATACAATTCCAAGTCTATCGCTTAATGTATTAATATTTATTTCGTTTTGCGGAATATGAACATGTATGAAAATAATTCTGTATCAATTAATGTTGAAATTACCAATGAAGTAAAAATATCAAATGATGAATTTCCTACAATAACTATCAGAATTGTTAATAATAGGTATAATCCTTTCAGGGAAAAGAGCGTTGGACAGAAAAATACTGGTCCTATCCTAAAAGTATTTTTATGTCATAAACTCTTGTAGGAAATAAGGAAATAGGGACTATTTGTCTCATAACAGATCTAAAAATAATGTGTTAGAAATTTTACTTCCACATTTCTTGATTTAAAATAGCGGAGCGTTTTACAACTCGCCTTGATTGTGCTTTGTTTGTCCACCGATTTTTCTAAAATACGGTACCGAATTTGATTATATGTCTAGAATATCATTTGGTACATATTCGAGTTTCAGGTGACGCTTGATGGTCCACTATTCTATTAAAAGTTACATGGAACAACAATATCAACTAAGAGACCACTATCACGTCCTGTAAAACACGTATCTAGTAATTGGAAACACTAACGTTTAATTCGAGAATAACTTCCTTTGGATTCCTAATTGAAGTAGAGGTTTACAAAATATTAAAAAGTAAAAAAAGTATTACTAAACAAAAGTTGAAATCCAAAATAAAAAGTTGTCATTGTAACGGATACGTTAAAATATTTTACTGTTATATAATTTTTTAAATAAACGCAATAAAAAATGTGATGTGTCGTCTTTTATTAAAATGTATATTTATATTTCAAGTTTGTAAATATCTTTTACATTTTAGTTCCTCGATTTTGTTACTAACATTTCAAATAATTTGAAGTACGTTTGTGTAATTATAGTATAAATTAAGAACATTAAACCTTAACTTTTTTGTCAACACATAAAAGTTTTATGCTAAACAAATTGTGTTGGATAAACAGATGGAGAGAGACAATAAGTCTGGCAGGTCAGAACTTGTCTCTATAGGTCTCCAGGCAAAGATAAAACGTGTTAGCTCTAATTGGACATTGTACACGTACTCTTCGTTCATAAATTGTTTTCACTACAATATCAGTTTTTTATCTGTTCAATTCTACAACGAAAACTGATTGTTTGAAGTACAATTAGATATCCTGTTAGTATTGTATAATACCTATTATGGTTTAAGATAATTGGCTAACCTAAAAGGAATTCAGTCCCTAACCAATTATAAATAATAGGGATTCAATTATAACATAAAGTCTAACATTGTATACCTAACAAATATGCATACTTTAATACTTTTTTTAGTTTTTGCTAATTCAATATACGTTGACACATTCCAAAACAATGATGGCTTCTTATCTAGCCATAGTGTTAAAATCCTAGATTTATTATACAATAAAGATGATGTCTATAACTAGCCTCAAGATTCCACAGGCTTTGAATACTATTCAAAATTCCAACAACGTATTGCTATTTGGATTTATATCACTAGATTTTGTCTTATAACTAGACTGATAGACTTTTATTCCCTTCTCCTAATACTAATATTAAGGCTTTAAAACTTGGCGATTTATATATTTAAGGATATAATTCAAAAAGGAAGAAATTTATTTAAGGAAAGATCTTGTTTTTATAATGATCTGTTTTAGACACTTAGTATCGATTAGCCCTCGTGGGTGTATTGGCCAGTAGAGTTATTGGTGAAGTGTAAGTATGCGTGGGAGCTCATTAAACAGTATCCCCTTGGCTGACAGTAAAACGATTTTAATTAGCCTCCTGAGTGATTAGCTTCAATAAAGCTCAGCCATATTCCCATGGCTGGACATTACCATCATCAAAACCATTATCATTATTTGAAAATTAAGATTAAAGCAAAAATTAATGAAATCTTTCACGAGATATATTGCCAAAGAAAACATTTATATTTTTTCATTAACTTAGTTTTAACATTAGTGTTTAATTAATTAATTACTACGCAAAAAGTGAACGAATATATGATGTTGATGTATTTGGGTAGTTAGGATGTATGTGTTAACATATTGCATGTTCAAATCTTTATATAACTGTACTTAGTTTGAGTATTCCGCGATTTTCTTTGTCTACACACAATACCAGTCTAAATCTATTTACTAATGCTCATCTAAAACACCTGGAGTGGCGCGAATCATCATCGAAATCAGTGTTGATTATAATTTCTATGAAGCTTCTTGTTAAAAAACTATACTTATTTCAAGTTTTTTTTAAAATTATAAAGTAAGAATTGCATCATCCATATATGTCATATAATATTTATACTTGTTATAGTTAGTTGTATTGTCAGCTATAATAGTGCGGGAACGAGAACTTAATACTATAATATTGTGTATAATATTATATTTAAAAGATTTCAGATTGAGGTTATCAATAATAACTCCGTTGGGGTAGTTTTATTTACAATTTATTAAATAATATATAGGTATTTAGAAACTTCAATTTTAGTTCAAATTACAGTTTTCTGTTAAGTAATAGTTACATACACATATTTTATACTTAGTTAATTTTATATTTTCGAACTTTCTAAAATTGAATCTTGTTCTTTAAGAAAATGAGAATTTTTGGTCTGCATACTATACCTTTGTACTGTGTTAAAGTATTAAGTTTAGGTTTATGATTAATACAATTATCAACTAAACTATAAATGACTTAAAAAATTTACTTGCAAAAACCCCGACTGTAGTAAAATGAGATTTAGAAAACACCTTAGACGAATAAAACAAAAGTGCAGCAAATCTAAGCTGGTTCGTACCTACAATGTTTGCCATAACTTTTACACTAAACAAATTAGTTTATTCCGTTATTTTTCAGTAGCAGACAGCTCTATAACCATTAATTGTAAAGATCTAAATTTGCTAATCATTTATATGAATATTAACATTATTTTAGTATACTAGATTACTTACAAACTGTACTAGCCGACGCACGCAATGTTGTCAGTTTTGTCTGAAAAACCTTATCGAGCAAAATATATCCGTTAAGTTTGTCTTTAACTGAGCTCAGTTGCATAACCACTGGGCCTCAGTCTCTTTTCTAACCTGGGTTAAATTACAGTAATACTAACTTAACTTATTTACGGCAAATTTGTAGTAAAACAGCATTTAAATGAACTTTGAATTATAACTCATATTACGGTCAGTAAATTACAGATCCGCCAAATCTTAGTACGCTAAGTATTAATTAATATATTGAATTAACAAATATAAAGTATTAATAGCTCTACAATTGAAAAAAATCCAGCGCGATTTAATATATTGAAAATATGAGCTACAACCTGTCAGAGATGGTATTACAGATCTGATATCAAGTTATTAAATCTGAAATAATCTCCATAAATAAAACGTAAATCCTAACACGTGAAAGTTTGGATTAGTTGGGGCAGGTGCGCGGAGTATGAACTCTAACTCTCCGGTTTTGGAAGTAAAGTATTATTGTTTCAAACATGGCAGATTATTGCATTTTTGCATCTTTTTAACATTTAAATACTTTTATAAAATATAAATTTTCTTTTCAATATACGTTATACATAGTTATAATAACATTTAAATCATTAAAAACCTATACTGGCTGCTTCCATGGTTCAATGTGAGTTAAGATTAACAAATTTTATGGTTATAATGATATCTAATTTCTAAATCTAATGTTTTTTTAACATAATAAGGCTTTTCTTATGTGTGTAAACCATGCCTTTGGCTTAGTAGTAGGCTACTATGTTCTGTGATGTATACTTTGTTAATTTAATGCCGCGTGTTCTAAACACGTGAGACCCATTTTATATAGTTTTTATTAATCAAATTGATTTGTTCTTGAGAAACGTTTTTACGACAAGAACTCTATGTGCACAGATTAAATAAAAAAATAAAGTTTAAAATATTTTATTTAGAAGAAGCAATTGTGTTTTTTTTTTTTGTGAATTTTGAATAATATTTATGCAACAAAAGAGTCAGTATTTCGAAATAAAATAATACATGGGTAATATTCCTAAAATTAATTAAATTGAGAGATGTAATTTTTTTATGTAGCAGAAATTACTTGTAGTCCTTTTACATTTTAAATCAACATTCATTGCAGGCCACTTATTTATTCTTGTCACATCCATACAACTAAGATACTAGTTCAGTTCTGCTCAGAATGTGCATTTGCGATCTTTCTAAATATATATGAGAAGTAATATTTTTACAAAAAAATAATCTTTAAAATTTTTAAAATTATCTTTAATTTTAATTTTATTGTTGCACAATGTTTTTAAGGATATGAAACATAATTACAAATATACAAATAAATACCTAGTATATTACTCAAAACCATTAACAAAGTAAAGACACAGTTTAGCTAAAACTCATAATTTAATACAATAATCTTCACTTCAATTTCCTTAAAAACATTTTGGCTTAAACCCTTTTGATTTCCTTTGCAGCTAATATCTCACAAATTAATCAACATAATCCCCCTGTAAGGAGAGATAATTATCCTGTGGTCGTTGTTGGTTCCTACGAGGTAGAACAAACTCGCGGATGTAGTCCATAAACTTGTGGCAGAGGCTTAGTTTTAGACGAATAATTACCGTATAAAAGGCCAATTTTAATGTGTGATATGAATTTCCTCATACACGTTTTTTCCAAATTGTTTGAAGTTTTATATTTTAATTATAAACCTTTTATAGACAATTTGTATATGAAACACGTTTGTAAAGTATTATACTTACAAAACATTACACTTAATTAATGTCTAATAAATGCTTTTGTCAAAAAATAACATTGTTATTCTATTTTAAATTCGCAATCAATATTTTTTTAATTCTTCTTCAGTAAGTTTCAAATCAGGGACGCACATTTATTAAATGATTATTTGATAGTGAATTGTTATAAATCATTCTACTCCTAATTGGAAGCCGTATAGAGTACACCCCAGCCATACTTAACAGAATTGAAATATTAAACCTGTTTCACTCTCTACGGTTCATGTCTGCTCGGTACTTTACTTCTATTATCATAAAAAGATGTAAATTACGAGAGAATCTCTGTCCATGTACTGAGTGATAATTTTCAATTATGATCAAATAAATTCCATGATTTGACATGAACTATGATATAACTCATCATCTTTGTCTACGTAGAAATGAATTGTTATCAGTAATTTATATAGATGAAATGTTTTTTTTAAGTTTTTTGAGCCATGGTTCATTCACATATTAGTTTATTAAATAAGGTTCAACAACAGGGTATCAGAATTATAATATTTCTGGGGATTTAGGGTATGTACCCTTTGCATTAAAATCCAGTCTAGTTACCGAATATGAACATTAATTTTCAACTCTATTATTAGTTATATTTCATGGACACATGGCTATTGCAATTCCCTCATAATAGAATTTCATGGAGATTTTTTTCTCATATATACTTATATGTATTAAATATGCTGGTTCAAACACATCTATTTGTATTACGTATTGTTTTTAAGATAGCGGCAAACAATGTACTTATTAATATACAGCTTTTCGGGAATAATTGAGCACACAACTGCTAAATTAATTGTTAATAGAGCCAAACTAAACATTATAGAGAGGCACTATTTGAACGCATGAATGAGTGCGTTAGCCAATCTTTAGCGTTTCAAGATGGCATTTTTTTTGCATTTGTGCAACATTTTATCTTGGGTTTTTCATAACAAAAATAAAAATTGAAACTCCCTTTAGACGCTGGAGTTTCTAAATGTTTTCACATGTTACGACTATGTTACCATGCAAGAAACATATTCTTCATCGAGAAATATATTCTGTCAGTGTTATGCAAATGAAGCATCGAAACTCATTTTCAGTTTGACTTTTAGACATTTTCCGGTCTCATGTGCTCTCTATTTTTCTTCTGACTAAGCCAAAGAGATTTTCTTATAATCCATGTATGAAAGTTACATGTTCAAATCTCATAATGGAATCAGTCTTTATCATCCATCTGTGTTTAATATGTAGAAATAGGAAGCTTCAAGAAAAAGTACAAGTCAGGAGGTTATGTTTCGAGATATCGTTTGGATAGACATATTTATAGACATACAGATAAAAATTAGATTTTTCCAGCCCAAAATTACACTGGATGGCTGCTGGGTAAACCATACAAAACTCATTTTTAGTCTAGGGTATCTAATGTGGAAACGATAGAGAGTTCGTTGTAAACGCGATTTTTTTTATCTATTTAGGTGAATTAAGACATCTGATTGTAAAAATATTCTCTAACACTCAGCCAGATCCCATGGAGTGACATGCACAACAAACTCAATATTCCTCATATGGAAATGAAGCTTAATGTAATTTATCCATTTATTTACACATCAAAGGAACACAAATAATAAGGTAATGACAATAGGATAATGCGGTTCGTCCTATATGTAGTAAAACAAACAAAGCTTGAAATAATTCCGATTTCCGCCGATAGATTGCAGAGAACGCTGTATATAAAAAATCGTGGTGTTTGCTTGCAAGTACTTTGAAAGGTTAACTCAACTAAAGGACATGATACTGGATTTATTATCACCATCATCTCACATGCAAAGTAGCGTTAAAATATTTTCATGTAATCGACGTGAGAAGAAAAACCAGTTTTCAATCCCAGCACTGAAATCAAAATTATGTTCCCTAGAAGTTACATTAATAATTTCATTTTAATTGTTTAGTATATGAAATTCTTGAAAATATTCGACATATAGTGTATTCAACGTTTCACTATAAAATACAACGATGAGTATGGAAATCTATTTTTAGTTACTGGGTATTACGAAATAGCGATTTGTATGAGAAAAATAACAGTGTGAGGACGTAATAATTCAGAATTTTCATTCAGTGACAACGGTGATATGATCATATTTTAACAGGAAAGAGCGACCGTTTGCAACTGATTGCAGGATATGCTTCAAGGCATGTGTTTGCTCTTACTGATTGAGTTCACCGCTTCATAAGGTTCAATTTGTACTATTAAAATCAAATAATGTAGATACTGAATTAGTCAGCGTTACGTATTATTATTGACCTTAATTTCAATAAAAGTAAAAAAAGCAGTTAGTTTTTAGTGACTTATACATACATTATAATTTAGCAACCATCCCATTTCAGTGAAGCTACATATATCATTATATGTGTATTTAAATGCGTAGTGGTATAAAATAAAACTCTTTTTAACTGAATGTTACTTTTAGTCCTTTATGTCATTGTTAACATAACTGATTATATTATATTCAAAAATTTTAATTTTTAGTATATTTTCAAAGTGATCTCTAATTTAGTTCTCATATTTATCTCTATCTTTCTTTAAATATTTAACTATAGAAACCCACACGTATGTATTACTAATAAACTATTTCTAAACTGACATATTGGATAAGAAACTAAATAAAATGGGATGAATTCATAAAGTAATGCAAAATGCAATTGTTTTAGCAATTCTAGGTTGTTTCCTGGGTTGCACCTCACTATCCACTGAAATTTCAATTATGAAAAGCACACCAGAGGTTATGTGGTCATTTTATCTTACGGTATCCAGGTGACGCTTTTCTAGAAATCCGATGTATTATGTTGCCAAACTTTAGTCTCCTTCCAATGGCCTTAAGCTACCTACCTATGTATGCAAGAGAAAATGCGTCATTATTGCTAGTGTTTTGAGTTTCTCTATTTGATGCAGTATGGAACTAAGAGATCACTGCTCTTGATAGAGCAGAAAAATTAGATATTCTACAGGTAAATATACTTTACGTCAGAGCTACAATGTAGAATGACCTAATTGTTTAGGGTTGCTGATCAATCTCATCTAGAAGTTCCGTAAAATTGAGTGACTAAACAGAATAGGTTCCATGGATATGGTTTTTTTTCAATTCTAATGTGTTACAAAACAACTAACAATTGAAGTTCAAGTAACATTGTTGGTTATTCGAAATATATTTAACAATGTGCGCTTTGCGTTTTTTTTAGGTTTTGATTTGGAAAGCCAAGTGGGTTTCACAAGTACTTTATAAATATCTCAAAATCGTGTAAGGCGTCAGTTAAGTTAAAATGGTTCTATACCTTAGGCTGTAATTTAAGGTTGAGTGTAACCTGTGATCGATTTTTTACCTCACTAAGGATTATTTTTAAAGGTCTTCCTAAGGGATTGAGAACCAGTTTTTCAGCTTTTGCTTTTGATCTGCTCTAATTTTCTATATCGTTGGTTTTTGAACTTATATTCTAGCACTTAAGATTGCTTTTCAGTGAAGCAACTTACGGAGGGGCTATGCTCGTTGACTCGTAAAATGTACTAGCTCACTAAGAATCCGAAGGTAATTTACAACTAAATGATGTAATGACCAATGATCTTTTAATCTTAATAAATCAAATTTTTACCCCCAACGGGATGTCATTTTCTTTTTAAGACCAAGGATATTGACATAATCTATTGTTGTAGTCTGCTAAGTACTAAATAAGTCATAGACAAACTGCACCCATAAATGATACAATTGGAATAAAACAAATTGAAAATAAGTGATTCACTTTAACTCAACGTTAATATATACAAATACGTGACTGACAGGATGGGTGGGCTATAAATTTTCAAGAAATATACCTCTATAATAAACTACGTTTTTCTATTTCTTTAAAACCGTTCAAATCTTTAAGTAAACTTTAAATTTTTGCATGTACGGGTAATTCAAATAAAAATTCCGACTGTGGCAACGAAGCTTTGTGGAATAAACTGAAATGCAAATTTTTTCAAACACATAAGTATACAATTAAAGTTTTCGTTTTCAGACTAATAATATATACACGGAGACAGCTCACAAACAGTCATGGAGACTTATAATAGTATTACAACTTACACTATTACGGACTTATTGCTCTATTTATGCAACTCAAAGTACAAATGATGTAGACCCAAGTCAAAATATTAGTTATATGAGTTCAAATCATTCTTAAATACAGCTCATAATATTTTTAAGGGAGAAAGTCGAGCGTTAGTTTGTTGATTAATTGTGTTTTAGGAAGTTTAGTATTGTTTAACTGTCTCCAACAGAAAGAACATGTATAATGGATATAAATGTACTACACTATAATTATTATCACTTAATCACTAAGCGTAATTATAATATATTATGCAGTTTTATATGATAAAAAACCTATCTGTCATTACATCATGAATCTGAAAACAGAGGGAGAAAACCAATCAAGTTTCCATTCACGTTACAGTACTTGTGTCAGTAATAAAATAAAAATGCCATTTCATCGATGCTGTGTAATTGGTTTTTAATAGTGATTCTACACACGTAATGCTTCCGGCATTTACTGTTTATTGAAAACGTATTGGTTTTCAATTTCCATTTATACGTGATATTTTCATCAAGCTTATGGTAATTAAAAAAACTGTATTTAAAACATGGTAATCAGCATTGTTTGATTAAAGATATGTAAAGTTTATTTACATAGGCTGGTTAAAAAAGGCCAATATATTTAATCATCAAGAAAACGATTTAGGTTTATGAAAAAGAAATGGAAAGTATTAAAATGGACATTAATTATTAAGAAACTTCTTAATTTTTTGTTAGCATTTTAAATGATATATAATTTCTTTTTCCTTCGAAATTATTTAGTGTTGTATAACCACTGAAAAAAAAGTATTTTCCCGTTTCATTTTTAGCAACATAACCTACCACCTTTATTTATACGTAAATCAATTATATCATGATAATATTGTTGGTATTACGCATGGCTGGTCTACAATAATAGCTTCTTTAAACGTTTTAAAGTTTATTTAACATCAAAGATGTTCAAATTTAAGCTTTTTACAATGAGTGTGATACTTAATTGGTTAGATTCAAATTCTACAAAAGTGGAAGTTAAATACAAATTTCCGTTTGCTAAGAGACGTAATTCTATATGCTATGTACAGAATATTAAAGCGATACGAAAAGTATTGCTCACTGTTTCTAAATGTTTCAGAAAATGAAGTTAATGAAATTTTATTAAATAGGAACGGCTCACAACATATATCAAACAACTACAAAAGAGACAAAAGTTTAAATTGTTCAACTTTGTACTATTTGAAAATAGTATATAATACGGAATATCCTTTTTTGTATCAATAAATAGTAATGAATCGTTAAATATGTAACTAATCACAACAAACTCAACAACGGCTTAACCAATTTGACTATTAAAATAAGTTATTGATAAAATAAGTGTAGAGAAGGTAATAAAAAGTAGAAAATATAAAAACGTTTACCTAAATATTTTTTTTATCCTGTAAAATAACGTAATAATATACACTTATTATAAATTAACTAACACTAAGGAAGTGTTGATATCTTTGCCGCTCAAGTTCATGAAAGATTTTGAAGTATTTGTTTACATTTCATAGTCGTGAGGGTAACGGCACTTTTATTTTAACCTTTTTGTTGGGCATTGAGTATATCAAGATAAAAAACTTGAAGCTATACAAAAAACATATTTTTACCTTTAAGTTTTAGAAATTATTAAGCATAAAGTGCCTGCTGACTTATGTGATGCAGATATGCGAAATAAATATTCTATATAACTTTTAATAGATATTGATTCATAGAATTTAAATCATTTAATACATTGGAAATACTATTTAAATCTTGTTATAAAATACCTCTTCAATACTTTTTTTACCTAGGTAGTCTTCTTAGACCTAAATAATTACGTAATTTCCTTATCAAAGCTAATTTAACTATGGCGCTAAATTAAACTATAGCGAAAGTAAATTATAACTGTTATGTGAATACTCTTTTTGAGCTGAGTAATCTCTCAAACCAATTCTTTTTCATTTGGACTACAAGGAAAATCAACTGTAGGAACGGAAATATCTTTGAATGCAAGAAGTCAGGAAGATAGGAAGTAGACGCTTTTGACCGATGTAGGCTAGTCTTTTCAGACCTACGTATGTATATATTTCTTTGGCCTTTGCCACAAAGCATTTGCAACAAGGCCAACTCAAATATGGCTTATAAAATATAATTCATTCGTACCAGACGTACCCCTAAACACGCAAATATCTAATTAAATTAAAGCCATTTGCAAGTTTTTTGAGTATTTATATATGAAAACTGAAACAATATGTACCTAAAGTGTGCCTATTTCCGTTTCAAAAATGCATAGAGCCCCTTTATATGAAACACGTGCATCATATTATATATATACATGCGTTCTTTAAATAAAAAGCTACAGACCGCTTTTAGGACTATTCGATACTGGTCTAAAATAGTTCAACTGATACTAATAACATCTTAAAGGTACAATCAAATATTGTGAAATTTCACAAATAAACTCATGTTTCTTCGAAAGTATTTATAAAACTGATTTAAAGAACCATTTCAGAGCCCCAAAACTCAGATTTTCAAACTTAAAGTTCAATTAATCTCAAATGAAGGTGGGATAATGATCCCGTTACTGTTAATTATCTCAGGAGTGTTTATATGCTATTTAACAAGGATATGCTCAAGGAGTCTCGAATGGAAACTTCGTGCATAGCCATGGGTAATTGTGCTATTTGCTTATAGATAAAAGAATTATATATTTTAACACAAAGTCGCGGGTTTCAGTTATAATATACCTAACCACAGTTCATTTTAAGAAAAACAACAAAGCGCCACTTAAAATTTCTTAATGATTTTTAAGATGCCATAGATTTTTCTTCCTCATGAAATGAGAGTTCTCGGAATATTTATTAATGCATTTGGGATTTAATTAACACAACATTCCCGACGTTACACAAAAAAAATTTTTCCGTAAACCTTTAGGGCTGAGAATATTCGGTATAGACACAGTTTTTGTAGCAAAAAAGTTTTTTTTTTGTTTATCCTTGATACAATTTTTTAGTTCAAATCAAGTTTTCTTAGAAAAAAAAAAACGCAATAATATATTATTGTGTTATCACATCTGATTATGGCTGAGTGATATTTTGGTATGGGATACTTAAGAATAGATGGTTTTTCAGTATAAGACTTGTAACACAAGTCTGATCATTCATTAAGAAAAATTTAATTAATATGCATTCAATCGCCTTTTATTTTTTTGTAGTTTATATATGTTTTTAACATTCAAATATGAAGTACAGGAAATGTTGAGATTTGTTTCTGAATAGACCATATGAAATATAAAAAACCAAACATACTTCGGAAGCGCATAAATTATATCTTCAAAATAGATGTGTTCCATAATTCTACAACTAAAAACAAGAGCGTAAAACTGCCTTATCTTTAACATTGCTTTTATATAGGAAAACTCAAGGTCGTTTAATAAGTTAAATTAGCTGTTTGTGCCATGATATCTTTCATTCATATCAAAAATAATTCTAGCAAGTACAGATATCCATTTGATATCTTACTCCATCCGTAATTTCCTTGAAACACAAAAATATGACAGCATCGTATAAGAGTAAACCAACATTACTAAAAGCTCCGTAAAATAGGTTCCAATACTCGAAGGCAGTAAATAAATAAAGACGGTTGAGGATAAATCGGCTTTTCTGACGATCCTATCTCGTCAACCTCAATGTCTTTATTTTGGCTTTGCTAGCAACCTTATTTTTATGGCAGTATAAATTGCCTTTTTAATAGCAATGTATTTATCCGGTGTAATACCAGTTTTTAATTAAATATTTATCATCGAAAATAAAATTTAATAAGCCCCATGCCTATACTGAACATTCATTGAATTTTATATGATTATTATTTAGTCAATTACGTGCTTTATACTAGTTTTACCAATATTTATAACTCGATGTCCTCAAAGAGAGGTATAACGAGTCACTATATGAGTACACTCCACGAGTAAGTATATCTTTCACGTCTCAATTCGGGATTAGAATAAATCACAATACTTTTAATCTCCACTGTAACAAACGATCATTCTAATCTCAGTGTGAAGTTGAAAATACATCGGCTCATCCGGAAATTATCTTGTTATCTTAATGACCAAAATATATCATTTATCGTATCTTCCATGGTATCGAGGTTTTTGGAATATTCCAGCTTTGTACATTCTGTAATGTTAGGTTGGATAAACAATCTCATCAGACTCACTAAAAGCTTCGGTAGGATATTTCGGCTTCTTGCCATAACGATATATCGTCTATTCATCTTATAACTCATCTTATACAAGGTAAAGTTACACACGCGTCACGTGACAGGTGTTATTGAGATTGCAAGCAAATTTAATGTATAACTCACTTTATTCACATATGTTACTACTGTATGTCATATTTTAAAATTTAATTATTTTAATTCGATTTGTTTGGAGGTTAATTTATTCAAAACATTTTTTGTTACCACCAAGGTAACGAATAAGACCTATTTATAAACGTTCGCAGATGCTCAGCCAAATTGCAGCAAGCGACATGTACCATCATTAAGCTCAATTAAACTTATAAAAATTGAAACCTCATGTTACATTTAAAAGTCTATGGGTTTTGATAGTTTTTTAGATATTGTACAAACAAACAGAGGTATAGCAATGAAAGCATTCCAGTTTCTTGAGTGATGGACTTCGCTAACACTCAGCCAATAACTCTAATTTTCAGATAAACATGAAATAAGATAGGGTATTTGTAAAATTTTACAAGCATTGAAGACATTCACTGTAAGTTATATAGTTTCTTCGCCTCTTTATTAACCTGTGATAAAGGTATTTGAAAAACCTTCAGCCCTCCTAGCGGCTAAACGGTCAAATATATCAAAATAACATCAAGAGTAAAATGGTAATTGCATGGTAAACACATATATGTAAAAAATACATGTTTACATTTCCGTAGAAATTTAAGTTTTTCGCCAAATTGGACTACCATAATATATATGGTCTAATTTTAAAACCTCAACTACATTCATTTTAATAAACATAAAAATAAGGTAACCTTTCCGATTTAAGGATTAATGCAAAACTAATTATTTTCGAGATCGCAATGGTAGCCACCATGAGTTGAACACACTGTATGTTTAATGTGAACAATGTAAATTACTGTGTCACAGAACCCATGTTTACATTTGAAAACTACAAGAAAAAGCACCTCTACTCCTAAATTTGGCTTTTTTTGGCATTTTATAAAGTTGGAAACAATGTCATTGGATTCTGTAAAGTCATAATTCAAAATAATTTCCTTATTAAGACACAAGTACAGAGGCGAAATTAGGGCCATATGGCCCTTTCTTACATTTAACCATAACAAAATAAAACTACTAAACAAATAGATAGCTCTAGTAAACAATTTATCAATTTAAATATGTTTATAATATTTTTAATTTATTTAAAAATTAAAATAAAAACTAAAACTAATATTACTCTGCATAATAACATATATTACAGTACAAAGAAAATATATTTTCAAACCCATTTCCGCAGTTATTTATTCCGCCCGCTTACACCCATATCCATGCCATCGGTCTAGGCAACCGGGGTCATCCAATCCAAGAAGAGGTTTTTGAAACTAAATTGAACCGTGCCCGGCTTTCCAGTTCTTTAGTGCTATCTGGAAGGGAATTGCAAGTTCTGCATGCGGTAACAGTGAAGGGTTTATTGAATATTGCTGTTTTATGAGATTGAATCCGCAGCATAGACGATCAAATGCGGGAATTTCTTGCGCTTCCATTGTTACAAATAATGTTATTATTTTTCAAGTAGAGATGAATGGAAAAGAAAAGTGGTAAAGTTAATTGTACAGTTATACATGCCACACTAATGGTCTATCTTACCCTGTATAGACGGATACACAAATTGAGAAATCTATTCGTCAACAATTTTACTGGAGGAAGAGACTCGGTTAGCTTCAGCCAATTAGACGTCATTGTGGCTAATTTATGATATATGAATACTTTTAGGAGCATAATCCAAGATATATTATCAATATTCTAAATGTACTATTTACTTGTAAATCTTCTTTACACAGGAAGACCCTAAAGAAAAAAGAATTTTCTTAAATAAACTTTTTAAATTTAAATATAGCATTATATAAAAAGTAACATGAAATTAATATAAATAAATGATTAATAGGCCCTTAATAGGCCTACAGTTTGATAAGATTTACTTGTAGATGCTTTTGGAGTTGTAAAATAGAAATTGTCTTAATGGAATTCTTATTTATTGTAGAAAGTTATGAACAATGATATATATATATATATATATATATATATATATATATATATATATACGTTAAACTTTATAAATGGCAATAGCCTTATTTAATTTCAATAAACATTGAATCGCAAAAAGTACTTGCTCCGCCGGGAGTAAAGAAAGATACATTCACCCGGCAAGTGAGAGATCCGGGTTCGACTCCCGGCGGAGCAAGTACTTTTTGCGATTCAATGTTTATTGAAATTAAATAAGGCTATTGCCATTTATAAAGTTTAACGTAAATAAAAGTCATTTGACAGTTATTTGGTCTTCCGATCATATGTTAGTTTGCTTATTTAAACGCATATATGTGACAGATACGGCCAAATACAAAATAATTGAATCGGAAAAAGTAGGCGCTCTGTGGTGTAATGGTAGCACATTCACCCGGCAAGTGAGAGATCCGGGTTCGACTCCCGGCGGAGCAAGTACTTTTTGCGATTCAATGTTTATTGAAATTAAATAAGGCTATTGCCATTTATAAAGTTTAACGTAAATAAAAGTCATTTGACAGTTATTTGGTCTTCCGATCATATGTTAGTTTGCTTATTTAAACGCATATGTGACAGATACGGCCAAATACAAAATAATTGAATCGGAAAAAGTAGGCGCTCTGTGGTGTAATGGTAGCACATTCACCCGGCAAGTGAGAGAGATCCGGGTTTGACTCCCGGCGGAGCAAGTACTTTTTGCGATTCAATGTTTATTGAAATTAAATAAGGCTATTGCCATTTATAAAGTTTAACGTAAATAAAAGTCATTTGACAGTTATTTGGTCTTCCGATCATATGTTAGTTTGCTTATTTAAACGCATATGTGACAGATACGGCCAAATACAAAATAATTGAATCGGAAAAAGTAGGCGCTCTGTGGTGTAATGGTAGCACATTCACCCGGCAAGTGAGAGATCCGGGTTCGACTCCCGGCGGAGCAAGTACTTTTTGCGATTCAATGTTTATTGAAATTATATATATATATATATATATATATATATATATATATATATATATATATATATATATATATATATAGTGGGCAACGTGTGGAAACTAAATATAAAACCACATGAATGATATTTTAATATTTTTATGTGGGTTTACATGTTCAAACTTTCCAAAAGACAGAAAAAATAATGTATTTCATAACTTTTTATAATTTATTATTGTGTGCTTTTTCTTATCAAGTACGGCAATTCCGCTCATTTTCAATCACATTAATAGGTTTCATCTTCATCAAAGGAAAAAATATTTGGTCTCATTAAGAACATTTAAACATTCCCGTACATTTCCCTACTGTGTAAGGGAAGTTAAACAAGCTGTAGTAACAGAAAGCGTCTATTAAAATCTATTAATTAAAAAAATATTTAAAAAAAACCTACATGTATGGATTAATGCACCATCGATACGCGTATAATGGATACCAACCATTGCAATCAATAACACAACTCACCCAATGCAACAATAATGGCCAGAGCTGTATTTACACTGGTCTCGGAGTGAAGTAGAAACAGTTTTAGTTGGGTTCACTCAATATTAATTCAGTTAAAAGCCTCGACCAGGGCGGAAACAACCCCCCTCAGTGTAATTGCATATGGCCGAGGTATTCATTACCGATATTGTTCATTCATAAATGTTATCCACTACTATAAAACAGACCTTCAGAATACCTTTGAAAACATTTCATTTTGAAACCAGTACATACATAGTAAATTAAATTGTTGACTATTTTGCTGGAATATTTAGAATTATTAAAATGTACTCATCTCATTTATAATACACTGTAAAATAATTAAAATAAAATTTAAAGGGCAGTATGCATTATTGAATGGAAAATTATTGAATTCTTAGGCCTAAATAAAACACAACTTTGAAAATTGTTTCTGTTATTAGTTTTGAACCATATAGAAAAGGGTAAAGATTACTCAAGTTAGGTTGGGAACAAAACTCCAGTAGCTTGAATGTATAATGTGCAGGATATTTTTTTAAATATAACAATTATGGTTACGCCAGGGAAATATAACTAGAGCCTCAAGTTCGGAACTTACTGGGTCCGTGATTCAATTTAGTGGTCTTTCCCAGGAGAATAATGTTCAACTGTGCTGCAAACCGACAGCCTAATCAATTATTCATGAGCTATATTGAATGTTAAATACTGATGGGAATATAATATGTAAATATATAGTTATTACAGAATCACTGGTGCTACCACATATATACATGGACCTAATTACTTTAATTAGTTTATAACATCAGGGTAAATTTTACCGCAGTCTTCTTCGTAATTTCCATACTCTTATCTTGAAAGCAAGTTACCTTTATTCTGAAATTGTGACACTTGTAGATAGAATGTTAACGTTTAACGTATCTGAAAAATATTGTGGTACGTAAGTAACAAGAAAAGAGTTTCTGCCCAATGGTGTGTTTGTAACTAAGGAAAATCTACACCTTATTAATAGGGATGGGAAGTGTTTTCTAAAACGATCATGACCGTAATGACAGACATTTATTTTTTAAGAAGACCCTTTACTCAACTCAGTCAATCATTTCGTAATGCCTGAAGTAAGTTAGTTAACGCAGGGCTTCTGCCAACAATGGCAGTACTTTTCTCCTGAATTATTTTTAAATATTTTGGAAAGCAGTTTATTTACTTGTACCGCAAGCTGGTCGATGCCTCAAAAATGTTTTTCGCCCATTTCCTGTCACTTCATACCCATACAGAAACCCAACTAAAATATACTAACTAGAATAGATAATGTATTAAAACAAACATCCTGGAAGTAAATCCATTGAGTCAAGTGTATAAGAGGAGGCTGGTTATTATTAGCTGAGCATGAGCAAAACCTATAAATTTGGATGTAAGTTTGCCTGTAACTTCAATTTATGCTACTATTAGATTGAAGTACTCTTACATGGTATAAAACAATTAAGCATTGATAAATTAATGCATAGTCAGTCCTATTTTGAAACAGGAAAAGGTAGCATAGATTTCCCCGCGGGGAACTTTAAGGCAACCTCTCAGACTTTGACTTGAATTTGCAGATGATTTAGAAGTCTCCGTAAATATTATTAATTTGTCTTCTTAATTTTGTCCTGAAAATGTACCAGGGTAGGTTTTACATAGGTGTAGTTTGAGGAGGGTGACTTCCACAGATATCAGAGAGAACCGTTTTGCTGATATAGCAACCGGTCGTGACTGTTGGACTGATCATCGAATGATGAACTTGACTGATCGCGAAGGCAGAAACGGGCATACAAGAACATTTAATGATGGACTGACTGACTAATCGTAGGAGCGGAAATCTCAGGCGGAGAAGATACACGTCTAACATTAGGGCATTTGGCCAATCTAGTCAACAAAAAGTTATTTTATGAGAAGGATTCTATTGGATAATGAGAAATTGCTTATCAAACACAAACGATTTGTCCTTACGATGTGGCTCAATTGGTATTAAAGATTCCGCATACTAAGTATATAACAATATATTTATTCTGTTTTTCTTAATTGTTGTGTAGGAACATAATTGAGGGTAATTGGGGACGGTGTGTTGGCGGTGTCTTATAGTTATCCTGCTGATTCAATTATTATGTGGGGTGTGGTCATAATTTAATCTTAAGGACTTTATGGTAACTTAGGAAATCCATAGGTTGAGCAATGTATTTAGTTAAAACGTCTATTCCAAATAATATTCTTAAATAGACAAATATTTAGAGCAAAAACGTAGAATTATTTCATGAGCTGTTTTATACTTGAAACTGACTTGACAAGATATACAAATATAACAAGAAATGAAGCAGGAAACAGGAACTCCCCAAGTATCTAGTTAAGGGTAGTGGCGCTAGAGGCGCTATTGTTGCTTGCTATTTTTGATGTTGAGAGCATGGAATGGAAGCAACTTTGATTTCCATAGAAATTGCCCTTCTTTTTGATTTTTATTTGCTTGAAATCGCTACACACAGTGCTACGTATACACACTATAACCTGATTTAATTTTTAATAAACATTGAATCGTAAAAAAGACTTTCTCCGCCGGGACTAGAAATGAAATTGTCTTGAAAAAAAAAAAAAAAATAACAAATACAATTTCATAGATTAAAATTTGTTTCATTGAGATGTCATACCGCCATACAGACGACCTTCATCTCAATTAAAATAGGAAAACTGTCAGGGGAAATCAAACTTACAGTCCGAGTTAAAGCCATCTGAGTCCAGTGGATCAATTCACTGTTTCCTGCGAAATGAATTGCTTGGATTTTAATGAATACAGTCGAAATGAGTAGACGTAACGTGACGAGTCAATAGTAGCTCAAGAAATTCAATTTAGATGATCGTTTAATTTTTCAAACATGGTACAAATTTATATGCCAATAATTAACAATGTTATGTTTTAATTAACTATATAGACACTCGCATTGCAATCTGCCATTTGAAATACATAGGATCAGTATTGAAACTTTCGAGCACCGCCATTTTGTTTGTGATTAGCTTTTGAGGTCTAATTTGCAGCATAATTAATGTTAAACTAATTATGAAATTTAAAATACTATGCATATATATATATATATATATAAGATTTTCCTCTTGTGAAGAGGTACTTACTGCATCAAAAATAGTTAATTCTATTTTTTATGCCCTATGTCACTGTATACAAAGTTTCATGTTTCTACTACAACGAGTACAGCAGATATTAGACCGTTTTCAAGACTGTTAAGCACCCCTGTATATATATGGTTCAAGCAATAAATATTGTGTTCTGTCCTGAAATCAAATTTGTATTTTCCTAAACAATTTTAATCTAATAGCAATTAGGAAACCCGTACCACGTTAAAATACGTAAGTACATAGTAGATATAAGTTTATTTTAAGTTGTTTAATGGCTGACACATAAGCGTAAGAATTGATGATGCATAATATTTTCACTACAGTGGATTGTTCATTATGAGGGCCTGGTAGAAAGTATTCACTTACAACATCAAATATAACAGGTATTATTTATTCTTGGTAATAAATCACCTACTTTTAAAAGTAGTTTGGTCTACGAAACTTCGTTGTGCCTTAAATTAGTTTCCATTAAGCTGAGTTTTTATCCTGTAATTTAACTTTTTTTGACGTAAAGGTGATTTTATATTTTTAACGCAAAACATGTGGTTCTCCTTGTAGAGTTTAATGTAATCATTAATTATATGGAAGAAAGAATAAAAATCGAGATTATTGCAAGACATTGACATGTTAGTAAAAAATATTTCAATTAGGTTAAAGCACCTATTGATTTAAATGATTAGTGAAAATAAACTAATTTAAACTTTATTCTTCATTTAATTTTACAAAACTTTTTGCAATAACAAAAAGTGAACCTATACTAAAGTAAAAAGTTATTATTATTTGGTTTTCATTATGTATATATTTAATAATGTAATAATATATTTAATTCTTTTTGCTTTCTACTGAAAAAATTAAACCATATTACGTTACAGCGTAGTTTTAATATGACTATTAAATTCAGAGTTTTAAATAGTCTATGTTAGTTTATTTCTTTATTTTTGTTAGCTACAGTAATTTATGGACACCTAATAACAAATCATAAATTTTTCCACGCTAATTAAACCTGTCAATCTTTATAATAACGTGACAGTTAATTCACCCTAAATATTATAGGAGTATTTAATAGGAAGGCAGCCCTTAAATGTGTTTCTCTACGGAATTGATTTCCTAATAAATTGTTTTGGAAACAGCAATCTGTGCCACTGTATGTGGTTGAGGTTCAGTTATAGATTGGAATTACGAGGATTTTGCGTTATAGTCAATTATTTAATATTGGTCAAATGCTGTTACCATTGATTGCCACTCCATGATTAAACAAGGCAATACTCGGCCATCACTATTGCAATGATTATTTACTCAAACATTGCTGTTTGCTATGGTGATACGATAACATTTGTGTGCATAACGTTAATGTCATTAACTTATTAACTGAAATAACACATTATCCTAGTGAAAAGGATATGACTAATGACGAGGTAGATAGTATTCAACATTTATATATAGAGTATTTATGTAATTTTTCAAAACGTAAGATCAGACAGATGCCACATCGTACAACACTTAAGACGGTAACAGTGCAAAGTACGCCAAACTACGTGTCGCGTATGAGACTTCGCTGATGTTGACCGAAGACTAGGATGAAATATGTTTGAGATATCTTGCCAATGAAACATTCACATTAACATTCATTAATATTTAGGTTACGTTATAATGGTTTTTTTTAGCGTCAATAGCATGGAGAAACTAATTATTTTTATTTTATTTTATTTTTAGTGTTTAGCCACTACTTTGTACTAAAGTAATGTATATGAGCAAAAAAGACACAACGTTTTTTACCTTTCGTGTGTAAAACAATATCCTGTTTGAAAAATATAACAGCTGTCCTTTTTAGTGTACTCCATGTATGTTTAGTGGACTTATATTATATATAACGCCTTATCAGATAAACGTAGGCAATAAGACATTAGTTTAGTGGCTTGTTTTATATAAAATACATAATTTGAAGTGGAAATATTAAGGATTTTATTTACAATAATCACAAAAATGGCATAAAAGTGTTTATAAAAACAGTATACAGTACACTTCCTTTATATACTAGAAGCTTTCATCCTACTTGGAATGAAATAGTACAAAACACTTTGTGTGGATTACAATAGCAAACTCGATTCATTTGATTGTACAGTTTTTTTTTACAATGGTCACATCTCGTTTGATTCTCACTTTTATGAATCATGTTGAACTTCGTTGTGATATATAATTATGGTTACTTGTTTCTTACTGTTTCGACTTTGTAGTGAAGAGGACGTTTATATCTGCTTCATCCCCCCACTAAAGCATATTGCAGGTGGAAAGATGCATATTTTTGTAGATGTGCATTGTTGTCACTCTCTAACAGATTTAAAAAATCTCGTAAATTGGTATACAGTTAAAGAATAAAATATGAAATCATGCTGTAACAGTATTCCAATTAGGTAATAACAGTTTTAGTTAGGTATTTCAGTGGTTGTTTTTTGTAGTCGTAGGCAAAGCCGTAACTAATAGACTGTCCTAACAAAATAATAGTTATTTTAAAGCTACAAGCATTGATAAATATATGTTAAGATGTTTTTATCTGAATTTATAAACTTTCATTACAAAACAATTATTTACTTGTCACCGATTGTTTACCTTTCTTATAGATATACTGTATATACAGTAGTTAAGACACACATTGATGAAATTTGATTATATGATATTGCGTTATGTTACATACTTTTGGCCTGATAACACTGTAGTATCTTTTATACGTATACAGAAAAACAGAAACTACAGTTGAAGATAGAAAACATAGCACTGGTTCAGTGTAGCCAACAGTCCAACAAATGTTTTGAAATCCCAAACTGTAAACAAAATTACCTATATACACACTTTTCATTTACGTTACCAAAATGGAAGAGCAAGCATAAACGGGTAAAATAATAAAGTTTAAACATAAAGCTATAAATTGAGTATGTACATAAAAGGTATTTAGGCAAACATGGGTTACTTCGTCGTACGTTAAAAATTACGTATTTTACTCGTAATTAATTAAAAAACCATTCTATTGTCCAATTTTGCCATCTCCACTTTGGTTATTCATAAAACCAATGTAACGATATTTGCTAATACTCACCCAAATCACATGTAAGGACATGCCACCTACAGAGTGTTTACTATATTAATGAAGGTTCATGCAAAATTTGAAGTCTATAGGTCAGTTCGTTCTCGTAATATTGTGCGGACAGATAGACAGAAAATTGTCAAACCCCTCGGGTAAAAAACATAGCTAAAGCTCAGCCAATAGTTCCTTATCATCGTGCCTAATTCGCCGCGTCGCTAAGACATTAGAAAGAAAGTCATGATTCAGTTCGCTAGATACAGTGCCCTATGCGCCCTTAATTGTTAACAAAGCAATATGTTAGTACACTTTTACAAAGATGTTGCTAAATATAAACTGAAGTAGTTTCTTAAGTTAGCTCTTACAGTAAAACATGACTTAGGTTATGGTGCTTTTACTACACAATTTTATGTAACTAATAATAAATACATTTACTAAATTTTTATTCTTTTACTATTACCTGTGTTATTTATATATAAAAATGAATGTTTGTGTGTTTGTCCTTTATGGAATCGTGAACTATTGACCGATCATGATTGAAAATTTGTACGTATATGTATTTTTTTTTCCACGGAGAAGGTTTATAAGCTATGCCCATCCCTTTCCCGATTCAGGATTCCGCCCCACTGGTTACAGAAAAACCCATGAAATGCATTGCAGCAAACATATGTTAACGTCTTTTCAAATTTTAATCAGCTTCTTTGTAAACATATATTACACTTATAGTTTTAAAGCATAGAGTAAGCTTAAAGAAACGACTTTGTTTAAATGTCTGGTCTTTTGCAATCACCTTGGAAACATGACTTTACTATCCAATGTTCTAGTTTCACCTTTAACTGCCAATAAAAATAAACCATGCTCATGCTTGATCAGAAGAGTAATGCAGATATCATAATTACTAACTTACGTTGGCTACAATATAAAAATGTTATAAAAATCAACCTTAGTTGTTTTTTTTTTGACAGAAGTATGGTTCTCATTATTTTACATATTCTCTCGATCGAGACAACAAAGCAAGCTCCTGGCATCGGAGATATAACTAATTTAATCTAAAATTTATTATAGAAAAAAAAAATTTACTAAGTAATATAAGGACTTCGGTTCTTAAGATTTTCGTGCGAAGCCGTGGGTAACAGATATAGGCAGGAATATGTACATACCTTCATAATACGCCCAAGATCACGATGGAACGACTACAATTATCTCAGCAATGTTTTAGAATGTTGATATAAAAAAGAATAATGAATATAGTGTACAAAATGACACATCAGTGTTTGATGCAACCAGTGTAGAAAAAATGAAAGGTTTGTAATTGGTTTTGGAATCATGTAAATACATTTTATTAATTATAGTGTAAAATAAAATAGTAAAACAATTACAATGCAAGTTGATTTTTATAAGCTGACAATATAAATTTGGAATAAAGTTTCTGATTAAAATGTGAGCTATTGAATTTTAATGTTTTCACATAATAGGGCAACTGTATGTTAAAGATGAGAAATAGCAACATGGTAGCAAATTCCTCAAAATTGTGATAACCATTTTTTTCTGCATACAATAAATATGTTTAGGTATGGCGGACAAAAACTCTGGAACTTGCTTGCTACAAGTTTATATTCAAAACAAATATAAATGATTCATAAATTATTTATTGATAAACAAAAAAATAAAAATGGAAAAATAAATGTAATTAATTTTTTGCATGACACATTTCTGAGGTAAGAAACATTTCCAGCACTATGCACGGTGTGAGTCCCAGGACTTTATGGTCTGGGCGATAATTCAATAACTGGTGAGTATATTTTTAAACCACGGAACATCTGAAGCACAGCCCGTACAGCTAAAAGACAGGTGTGCCGCCTAGTCAACCGTAATGCCCAGTGGCCCGGAAAACCCCACTGAAACGTCCGAGCAACACTTCATCGCTGAACTGAGGATCGATTTTAATATTGGATATCGCCTTTATAAACCTTCACCCTTCAGGATTTAATCTTCAAAGTGGATAATTTGGATCTAAGTAGTGCGTAAATTCGTGTATAAAGAAAAACATTGTATTTTGAACTATAATGTCATGTAAATATTATTTAAAATACTTAGTTCTGCTACTAAAAATCATTCCTCATCTTCGCTTTTCTATTTAAAACTATATATATATATATATATATATATATATATATATATATATATATATATATATATTCAAGGTGTTTGAAAAGTCTGGGCAATGGGGCAGTACCATGTGTATAATGTACTTCACAATGTGTACCCAAAACAACCCGCCATTTCTGATTGGATAAAACTTTTGAGATGCGGTTTGCGGCATTCAGCTCCACTAAGTGAGCTCTTTCAAATGAGGCCCATGCTTTCATTTCAGATTTCCATGTTTTTTCTCTGTGGGCCGTCACCCCATGGTTTGTCATGTCATGGTAATAGCAAGGAAAAATAGCTTACATAGCCATATGACACTGTGCAAAGTTTATAGATGTTATCTGCTATGGTTTGTAAAATATTAAGCCGTACCCAGACTTTTCAAACACACTCACACACACACTGGCGCTGCAAGCGTCTAGAAGGGTAATGGCATTAGTCTACCGTCTGATTACCCCACACATTGCGAGAGTGCATTCCGCTGGTGTCAGAAATCACAGTATGCGTAATCGAGAACCTAGCTGAGGTGCGGAGATCTCTCTATGAAACAATGACATATACGCTGCATAATATAGATATGCAGCGTATATGTCATTGTTCATAGAGAGATCTCCGCACCTTAGCTAGGTTCTCGGTAGGCACCACTTGGCGATTACGCATACTGCGATTTCTGACACCAGCGGAATGCACTCGCAATATGTGGGGGTAATCTAACGCCATTATCCTTCTAGACGCTTGCAGCGCCAGTGTGTGTGTGTGTGTGTGTGTGTTTGTGTGTGTGTGTGTGTGTGTGTGTGTGTGTGTGTGTGTGTGTGTGTGTGTGTGTGTGTGTGTGTGTGAAAGAGATAGAGATAGAGAGAGAGAGAGAGGGAGGGAGAGAGAGAGTGAGGAGAGAGAGGAGAGCGCGTGTGTGTGAGGGGGGGGATTTTGAGATCTTAACGGAACTCTTAACGGTAGACTAAAGATACTAAACATCATTTTTATAGTAAATGACTCTTGTTTGTTTTACATTCAAACCATAAGTCAATTTCATAACACGGATTGCTTGACAGTTATAATAGCGAACCCCAAATGGAACATTATTAAATTAATAAAAAATAAATTTGACCAAATGATTCGTCTTTCCACATAGATATTAGGGGAAATATTATATGTATACTAAACAATAGCGACTTCATTTTAAAATTAAAGATAGATATAGATTTTAAACAATCTATTTTAACAATAGAAAACCACATGAGGAAAAATTGCATTACATATAAACATGTAATTAAAATTTACTCATCCAATGCTAGATTACATAAAACATATTATATAGTCTGACAAGTACTTAGTGAAGAGCTAAAAGAAAATGCTGAAGTCCTGAATTGTGTCGTTTAATTAAAGGGGTCCAGGAACAATCCAGTTTGTACATTTCACTCAAGCGTTTTTTAATACGACAGCCTTCGTAGCTTGTTGAACACAAACACTTCTAGAGTTGTGTTTCTCCATAACATAATTGGAAACAGCAAAGAGGAAACACAAAGCATCATGCAATAGTTGCACTAACAAGGCAGATGCACGCTCCACTTCAGATCGGTGTGGGAGACTATGTTCTTGTACTCCTCGCACTAACAAACTTGTCAGCCACTGAACAATACTTTACGTTATGTAGGTCGTAGCTTTACCATCGTAACCTATTAGAACTTTCTTTCATTTACACATTCCTACAAGCACGATATCGTTAGAAATTCTATTTCTTCGATGATTAGTGCATTCTATATTCTGTTCTCGATTGGAACTCGCCGGGATTTGAACCCGAGATCTCTCTATGGAAGAGGATCAGACTTCATTAGACTCCAAAATAAATATACAAACTTCTTACAAATAATTTACTCGTACTAAACCTTTAGAATGAAAATATGACGATTAGTATTGTCAATTGCCTATCGTTTTTTATACTATCACATATTTGTAGGATAAACTTACTTAATTAAAAAATACAATCTTTTCATAAAAATCTTTGATTATTTATTAAAATATCATACACACGCCAATACTTAGTGAAGTTATCAAATATGATGCAACACTTTTCAAATGGCATTACTTCTTGAGAGTATATTTTGGTCAGACAGCCAATATTCAAAACTATCCTTGCAGTTGTATTAGCATAGATTTACGAAATAAAGTAACAATGTTATGTTCGTATACGAGTAAGAATCTGTATTCCGTAGCATGTATATGGAATAAGGTATCAAGAGGATTATGTAACATACAATTACAGGGCAAAGTCACAATGGCTATATCACTCGGTTTAAGGCGGGCAGGAACACTAGCGTTGAGAACATTTACATAGAAATTACATCTGGTTATGTCAGGCGTGTAGAACAACCTGACTTATGTTCACCACCTTCACTTGCAAGCAGAACAATACTCGCCTACTCTGAAAACATTGTGGATAGTCACATTTTTACTACACATGTACCATTTAAATAAATAAAGTAAATAGTGTATGATTTGTAGATTTTCAACAGTGGATTTATTTCAGAGAAGGATGTACTAATTAAAATATTTAAATTTATAATGGTCCCATCCATGGTGCACATATTTTACATCCATGGTCAGATCGGTACATTTCGCTCAAATGTGGAGGCTGTTTAATATTCAACACTTCAGTATTTATGACCTTAGAAAAAACCGTTTTGAACACGTGCAGTTGGATCCCTGTATTTCTAAAATAAATCATATTAATATTTCAGTCTCAGTAATAAAATCTCTCTCTCTCTCTCTCTCTCTCTCTCGTTTTTATGTAAAGTTTAGTAAATTAAGCCTTTCTACGTTCATATGATTTCTGTATAATTGATTTCAAAATATTTTATAACTGAAGCAATGTATTGAAATTTCTTAGTTTATAAAATTTTTTATATCATATTAGTGTAAATAAATATTTACTAAGTGGCTGTGACAGTTGCTATATAACACAGATTAAAGAATAATAATGTTTTTATAAGGTTAAGATTTTTTAAGTAATACATCACTATTAAAAACATTATAGCATATTATTTAAAACAGATGAATGAACGGATTAGGTTGAATTTAAGCCTTTGATGTGTGAGTAATGTAAATTGAATTGTTCTTCAACAAAGTGTGTTTTTAATCGCTTTTTCTTCTCACCTGAAATGTGGTGATGTGAGACGTAACTCTATGAGGCGAAATTCTTTTTCATATCTTTGAAATTGTGTGCGTTATAACGACATATTTTAGCTATTTTTCAATCTCGTTTTTGTGTGATATTGGTAACCATACTCTCCTAGAATGATATTGATTGCTTAAAACTCAAAGGTCGAGTCTCAATTGAGGAATTATTAACCACCATCACTTAATAGTTAGTCATTAATCTTAATTAAATATTTGCACAGCGCTTTGAGGAGGAAAATCTAATCAGTTCAATCAAGCAGTCCTTTTATAACACGCTTCTAAAAACGGGAATCTTAACTAATGTTATCGGAGGCGTGATATAAACATACGCCAGTCTCTGTTGCGTATTTTGTGGTCGTGGAGATGTCCACACTGTTGTCTCCACGACCTTTATTGGTGAGCCATACTGACGATCCATTCATATTGATGAGCCACTTTGAGATGCTAACGTTTAATCAGATCTGGACGTTACCTCGACGTTTCAAGATTACATAACAAGTTTCTATAAGTGAAGTTCAATTTACAGAGCAAAATTTAGCTGATCTTATTTTACCTTATCATAAAAATGTTTTCGAGACCCTTCAAATAAAGGATTGAGACTAATTTATTTCAACTATTACCACTGTCAATCTTATATGTATCAAGTATCTGAAATAAGCATAGGGAAACTTAGGGCTTTCTTCAAATGTTGCTGTAACTAGACTTGTAATGCATCGACAGGTAAGTTAAGAGACTGTTTTACTGGCGATCCTCTTTATTTTAGCTATCTAAGATCAATGTTAAACTTAAACACTGTATTAACATTATATTTGGTCGTAGAGTAAGTTATTCCACTGTTAAAAATTCTAATTCTCTTTATGGATTATTCTGAAAAATCTCTTCTGTTATTAATTATTTAAATATTTATAAGAAATATAATTTACAAGTAACTTAAACAGAAATTTAACACGTATTATTTATACATGTAAAAAGAAACGTCTTCCATGAATATACAACCAAAAATAATGGAGTAAAAATATCCAAAGTTTGACTCTTTCTCATTGGTTAAACCTGAGATCACTTTCAACTGCTGACTCTTAATAATCACCTTAGTGGTTGTTGCTATGAATCTTTTGTAATAGTATTTATTGATGGTATATACAGGAATGGAGAGTTATGATATGTGACATTATACCATTCCCCATTGGTGTCGAAATTAATCCTTATATTTTTAGTATGCACATTTTGAGTCGCGTGCTTTTGTATCCCAGTGCTTTACGAGCTTTTTGATTTTATTCAATAATGACTGAGGCTGCTAAATGATCCACATCCATCTCAGGACGCGAGTGATGTGTTCTATTGACATAGTTTTCATTCGATGCTACTTAATACGCTTGTCTAGGTTATTATAAGAATACAATTATAAATTATTTTTAATTCTAACCCTAATATGTGTTGTAAATTTACGTTTACATATATGTCTGAATAGACATGAGATTATCACTCACAATGTTGTGTATATTTGTGTTATACAATAAAAACTAAGTGGTCTGAGTGGTCAGTGGGTAGTACGTGTTCTTTTTTACAGTCTCATCAATATAGTACCCTGTTTGCATATATAAGTTACGTAATATTTAATATTTTAGTATGTTTAGTAGAAAAACTCTTGCACCAGTTTCAAACAAATATAATAAAACCAGCTTATAATTTTGTCAATGAGTAAATTTCCCTATAATTTTGTATAGCATTTAAAACTTGAAAATAATAAAAAGTTTTAAATATTATTGATCTAAAGTTCAGCCTTTGCGTTCAAGGTTAAAATATTTTATTGTATATATTGATAACTGTACAGTTATATTCAAAAAGGATACAACATTATATTTCTAAAATGTTAACTTAATGATATTTATTTAAAACTATGTAAATATGACTTCGAAATGGTGTTTTTTTAAATGTTTATATTAACACGCACCGCTAGATAACACACTCTAAAACATGTTATAAAAATGTATTTAATAACATTTTCTAACAAATTAAATCTTATTAAATATTTTATTATTATTGTGACCATCAAATATATCCTCATGGATAGCCTTTTATTAAAATAACATTATTTTATTGTTCATATAGGTGTCTTTTTATTATTTTTTGCAGCTGAAGTTGATTCAATTTTACGATAGCATTTATTGGATTGTTTGCTCTTAAACCAATTTTTTCCATAAAACTTGCTCAACTTGTTCAATTATCGTTAATTGCTCACATTTTACAAGAACAATAAACTGCAATGTAGATAATTTTCTTCAAATAGCCTTTTTTCGATTACAGTACATAGATAGTTAATTATTTATACTTTATATTTATACCTAAGAGATATTTCTCTTCAAAGTATCGGTGGAAAGACTTAGTTTAAGTTGTGATCACTTCTGAAGGGGGAACTATTATTTATATACTTGCTGTATTAGAAAGTCATAATGTTGGATTATTGACTGCAGCTTATTCTTTCCTAAAACCAAGAAACACTGGTGATATGTTTCGTTTGTAGAAGGCTTGCAAGGTTACCAATTAAGATAGAACAGCCAATATTTAATATACTGTTCAATAATATATCTTATTACCATCTTCTTATATTAAAATGTTTTATTGGAATGTAAAAATATTTATTAAGTTACTAATATAAGTTTGGAATTAAATTTTACAAACAATTCAACTGTAACATTTGAATGCATACTAAATGATAATAACTAAATGGAGTTCGAATTTTAATTAATATCTAGTAAAACATTTCTACAAAAATATGCTATTTTAATAATCAACTAGTGATAAAAACCGGATATGACAAAATTTAATTACAGACCATTAGAGCAGTAAACCATTTCATAATTGGCTACAAACGACACCAATGTAACTTTTATTACACGAGGAGTTTAACTTATTACCTTATCTTTTGAGATGAAATTGATCATATTGAACACTTTATGATTTGCAAGGTTAATGCGAGTGATGAAAGTCTCGGCTCTGTTTGATAGCAGAGAGACTTAATTTCCTCCTTTCAAGTAGGATAAAAGGTTTCCCTTGGAATATTAAAAGGTATATTAAATTCCTATCATAAGTTTATAATTCTCTTCTCGAGGAAGTAATAACAATGATAAAATAACAAAGAGCCTTCATTATAAAAATTGTCATTGATTTATAAAGTATATGAATTAAGTGTATATTTATTCCTCTGTAGAATAATACCAAAGAGTATATTTATCAACGGTAAAGTCAAAAGAAGTTTCTTTACTCTCAATATTAACTTACTTGTTTTTTTAACGTTGACGCCTCTTATTAACTCTACTCCAGATATAAATAAAATTGCATGTCTTATCCAATTATAAAAATAATGTCATCACTTAAGTGTAAGTACCGACAGTTTATAAAGCAAGGTAGATGTACGCCATACTACGTGTTGAGTAGTGGCTTCGCTAAGGAGAGAATGAAGGAGTTCTCATAGAGTGATATACTTAACCAACAAACTGGATCCTTCCTGTTTATAAAAGAGGTTACTTGAAATATTGTAGTCATATGGCTTAATTAGACGTCACATTTTACTGCAAAGAGATAGAAAGAAAGCTTATCTACAAATAAACTTACATATACAATTCCAAGTCTATCGCTTAATGTATTAATATTTATTTCGTTTTGCGGAATATGAACATGTATGAAAATAATTCTGTATCAATTAATGTTGAAATTACCAATGAAATAAAAATATCAAATGATGAATTTCCTACAATAACTATCAGAATTGTTAATAATAGGTATAATCCTTTCAGGGAAAAGAGCGTTGGACAGAAAAATACTGGTCCTATCTTAAAAGTATTTTTATGTCATAAACTCTTGTAGGAAATAAATAAATAGGGACTAGTTGTCTCATAACAGATCTAAAAATAATGTGTTAGAAATTTTACTTCCACATTTCTTGATTTAAAATAGCGGAGCGTTTTACAACTCGCCTTGATTGTGCTTTGTTTGTCCACCGATTTTTCTAAAATAAGGTACCGAATTTGATTATATGTCTAGAATATCATTTGGTACATATTCGAGTTTCAGGTGACGCTTGATGGTCCACTATTCTATTAAAAGTTACATGGAACAACAATATCAACTAAGAGACCACTATCACGTCCTGTAAAACACGTATCTAGTAATTGGAAACACTAACGTTTAATTCGAGAATAACTTCCTTTGGATTCCTAATTGAAGTAGAGGTTTCAAAATATTAAAAAGTAAAAAAAGTATTACTAAACAAAAGTTGAAATCCAAAATAAAAAATTGTCATTGTAACGGATACGTTAAAATATTTTACTGTTATATAATTTTTTAAATAAACGCAATAAAAAATGTGATGTGTCGTCTTTTATTAAAATGTATATTTATATTTCAAGTTTGTAAATATCTTTTACATGTTAGTTCCTCGATTTTGTTACTAACATTTCAAATATTTTGAAGTACGTTTGTGTAATTAAAGTATAAATTAAGAACATTAAACCTTAACTTTTTTGTCTAAACATAAAAGTTTTATGCTAAACAAGGTGTGTTGGATAAACAGATGGAGAGAGACAATAAGTCTGTCAGGTCAGAACTTGTCTCTATAGGTCTCCAGGCAAAGATAAAACGTGTTAGCTCTAATTGGACATTGTACACGTACTCTTCGTTCATAAATTATTTTCACTACAATATCAGTTTTTTATCTGATCAATTCTACAACGAGAACTGATTGTTTGAAGTAAAATTAGATATCCTGTTAGTATTGTACTTATTATGGTTTAAGATAATTGGCTAACATAAAAGGAATTCAGTCCCTAACCAATTATAAATAATAGGTATTCAATTATAACATAAAGTCTAACATTGTATACCTAACAAATATGCATACTTTAATACTTTTTTTTAGTTTTTGCTAATTCAATATACGTTGACACATTCCAAAACAATGTAGGCTTCTTATCTAGCCATAGTGTTAAAATCCTAGATTTATTATACAATAAAGATGATGTCTATAACTAGCCTCAAGATTCCACAGGCTTTGAATACTATTCAAAATTCCAACAACGTATTGTTATTTGGATTTATATCACTAGATTTTGTCTTATAACTAGACTGATGTACTTTTATTCCCTTCTTCTAATACTAATATTAAGGCTTTAAACCTTGGCGATTTATATATTAAGGATATAATTCAAAAAGGAAAAAACTATTTAAGGAAATATCTTGTTTTTATAATGATCAAGAGATGTATGTTAATCTGTTTCAGACACTTAGTATCGATTGCCCTCGTGGGTGTATTGGCCAGTAGAGTTATTGGTGAAGTGTAAGTATGCGTGGGAGCTCATTAAACAGTATCCCCTTGGCTGACAGTAAACGATTTTATTAGCCTCCTGAGTGATTAGCTTCAATAAAGCTCAGCCATATTCCATGGCTGGACATTACCATCATAAAAACCATTATCATTATTTGAAAATTAAGATTACAGCAAAAATTAATGAAATCTTTCACGAGATATATTGCCAAAGAAAACATTTATATTTTTTCATTAACTTAGTTTTAACATTAGTGTTTAATTAATTAATTACTACGCAAAAAGTGAACGAATATATGATGTTGATGTATTTGGGTAGTTAGGATGTATGTGTTAACATATTGCATGTTCAAATCTTTGAGTATTCCGCGATTTTTTGTCTACACACAATACCAGTCTAAATCTATTTACTAATGCTCATCTAAAACACCTGGAGTGGCGTGAATCATCATCGAAATCAGTGTTGATTATAATTTCTATGAAGCTTCTTGTTAAAAAACTATACTTATTTCAAGTTTTTTTTAATTATAAAGTAAGAATTGCATCATCCATACAGGTCATTCATTATAAAGTAAGAATTGCATCATCCATATATTTATATAATATTTATACTTGTTATAGTTAGTTGTATTGTCAGCTATAATAGTGCGGGAACGAGAACTTAATACTATAATATTGTGTATAATATTATATTTAAAAGATTTCAGATTGAGGTTATCAATAATAACTCCGTTGGGTAGTTTTATTTACAATTTATTAAATAAAATATAGGTATTTAGAAACTTCAATTTTAGTTCAAATTACAGTTTTCTGTTAAGTAATAGTTACATACACATATTTTATACTTAGTTAATTTTATATTTTCGAACTTTCTAAAATTGAATCTTGTTCTTTAAGAAAATGAGAATTTTTGGTCTGCATACTATACTTTGTACTGTGTTAAAGTATTAAGTTCAGGTTATGATTAATACAATTATCAACTAAACTATAAATGACTTAAAAAATTTACTTGCAAAAACCCCGACTGTAGTAAAATGAGATTTCGAAAACACCTTAGACGAATAAAACAAAAGTGCAGCAAATCTAAGCTGGTTCGTACCTACAATGTTTGCCATAACTTGTACACTAAACAAATTAGTTTATTCCGTTATTTTTCAGTAGCGGACAGCTCTATAACCATTAATTGTAAAGATCTAAAATTTGCGAATCATTTATATGAATATTAACATTATTTTAGTATACTAGATTACTTGCAAACTGTACTAGCCGACGCACGCAATGTTGTCAGTTTTGTCTGAAAAACCTTATCGAGCAAAATATATCTGTTAAGTTTGTCTTTAACTGAACTCAGTTGCATAACCACTGGGCTTCAGTCTCTTTTTATAACCTGGGTTAAATTACAATACTAACATAACTTTTTTAGGGCAAATTTGTAGTAAAACAGCATTTAAATGAACGTTGAATTATAACTCATATTACGGTCAGTAAATTACAGATCCACCAAATTTTAGTACGCTAAATATTAATTAATATGTTGAATTAACAAATATAAAGTATTAATAGCTCTAAAATTGAAAAAAAAATCCAGCGCGATTTAATATATTGAAAATATGAGCTACAACCTGTCAGAGATTGTATTACAGATCTGATATCACGTTATTAAATCTGCAATAATCTCCATAAATAAAACGTAAATCCTAACACGTGAAAGTTTGGATTAGTTGGGCAGGTGCGCAGAGTATGAACTCTAACTCTCCGGTTTTGGAAGTGAAGTATTATTGTTTCAAACATGGCGGATTATTGCAATTTTTTGCATCTTTTTAACATTTAAATACTTTTATAAAATATAAATTTTCTTTTCAATATACGTTTTACATAGCTATAATAACATTAAAATCATTAAAAACCTATACTGGCTGCTTCCATGGTTCAATGTGAGTTAAGATAAACAAATTTTATGGTTATAATGATATCTAATTTCTAAATCTAATGTTTAATTTAAACATAATAAGGCTTTTCTTATGTGTGTAAACCATGCCTTTGGCTTAGTAGTAGGCTACTATGTTCTGTGATGTATACTTTGTTAATTTAATGCCGCGTGTTCTAAACACGTGAGACCCATTTTATATAGTTTTTGTAAACAGAAATGTTAAATTGATTTGTTTTTGAGACACATTTTTTAACCACAAGAACTCTATGTGCACAGATTAAATAAAAATAAAAGTTCAAAATATTTTATTTAGAAGAATGAATTTTGTTTATTTTTTGTGGATTTTTAATAATATTTATGCAACAAAAGAATTGGTATTTCGAAATAAAATAGTACATGGGTAATATTCCTAAAAGTATTACATTGATAGATATAATTTATTTTTGTTTTTTAATAGTATTAGTAT
This sequence comes from Homalodisca vitripennis, assembly GCF_021130785.1. Classification (NCBI taxonomy): domain Eukaryota; kingdom Metazoa; phylum Arthropoda; class Insecta; order Hemiptera; family Cicadellidae; genus Homalodisca; species Homalodisca vitripennis. The sequence continues at coordinate 226,741,902 of NC_060208.1, forward strand.
AGTAAATTTTTACTAATCATATTAGAAATTAGGTAACATAAAATTTACTTCATTGTTTTACTTATGCCACAGCCATACAATGTAAGACTAGTTAAGTTCTGCTCAGAATGAATATTTGCATTTTTTAAATATATATATATATATTAAAAAATGCAAATATTATATATATGAGAAGTAATATTTTTACTAAACATTTTATCCTTAATTTAAATTTACTGTTGCATAACTTTTTAACTATATGAAACACACTTACAAATAAAAACCTACGATATTACTCAAAACCATTAAAAAAGTAAAGACACAGTTTAGCTAAAACTCATAATTTTATACAATAAGAATACAATAACTTCAATTTCCTTAAAAAAACTTTGTGGCTTAAACCATTTTGGTTTCCTTTGCAGCTAATATCTCACAAATTAATCAACATAATCCCCCTGTAAGGAGAGATAATTATCCTGTGGTCGTTGTTGGTTCCTACGAGGTAAGCAAACACGCGGATGTACTCATAAACTTGGGGCAGAGGCTTATTTTATTAACTAATTATTACATAAGCCCAATTTTAATGTGTGATATAAATTTCCTCATTCCTGTTTTTTCCAAATTTTCTGAAATTTTATAATTTAATATAAACCTTTTATAGACTTAATTTTTTAATGTAACATGTTTGTAAAGTATTATACTTAAAAAGCTTTAAACTTATAGATTAATGTCTAAATAATGCTTTTGTAAAAAAATAACATTGTTCTTAAATTCGCAATTAATATTTTTTTAATTCTTCTTCAGTAGGTTTCAAATCAGGGACGCACATTTATTAAATGATTGTGTGATAGTGAATTGAAATATTAAACCTGTGTCACTCTCTACGGTGCTCGGTATTTTACTTTTATTATCATAAAAAGATGTAATTTTACGAAAGAATGAGTGATAATTTTCAATTATGATCAGATACATTCCATGATTTATCGTGAACTATGATATACGTCATCATCCTTGTCTACGTAGAAATGAATTGTTATCAGTAATTAATATATACAGATGAAATGTTTCTTGAGTTTTTTTGAGCCGTGGTACATTTATTAAATGAGGTTCAACAACAGTATCAAAATTATAATATTTCTGGGGATTTAGGGTGCGTACTACTTTGCATTAAAATCCAGTGTAGTTACCGAATATTAACATTGATTTTCAACTCTATTATTAGTTATATTTTAGAGACACGTGGCTATTGCAATCGCTCTAATAATAGAATTTCCTGGTGATTTTATTTTCTCATATGTACTTATATGTATGAATTAAATATGCTGGTTCAAACGTATCTATTTGTATTACGTATTGTTTTTAAGATAGCGGCAAACAATTTATTTATTAATATACAGCTTTTCGGGAATAATTGAGCACACAACTGCTACATTAATTGTTAATAGAGCCAGACTAAACATTATAGAGAGGCACTATTTGAACGCATGAATGAGTGCGTTAGCCAATCTTTAGCGTTTCAAGATGGCATTTTTTTGCATTTGTGCAACATTTTATCTTGGGTTTTTCATAACAAAAATAAAAATTGAAACTCCCTTTAGACGCTGGAGTTTCTAAATGTTTTCACAGTGTTACGACTATGTTACCATGCAAACATCGAGAAATATTATTCTGTATTTTTTTTTTTAAGGAGAAGCCGATCTCCTTTTTGCATTATTCTGCCCGTCCTCATGGGCCACTGGCCTGTGCGAGGATCTTATTAAACAGAATAAGGGGGAGAGTCGATAGAGTACAAGGTCGATGCTACTGATAAAAAGTGCAACGGTCTCAGACAGGATTCGAACCTGCGCTATCTCTAACTCAGACTCATAGACCAGCGTCTTAGACCACTCGGCCACGGCACTCCAAACTCTGTCCACTCCACTCTGTCTGTGTTATGCAAATGAAGCATCTAAACTCATTTTCAGTTTGACTTTTAGACATTTTCCGGTCTCATGTGCTCTCTATTTTTCTTCTGACTAAGCCAAAGAGATTTTCTTATAATCCATGTATGAAAGTTACATGTTCAAATCTCATAATGGAATCAGTCTTTATCATCCATCTGTGTTTAATATGTAGAAATAGGAAGCTTCAAGAAAAAGTACAAGTCAGGAGGTTATGTTTCGAGATATCGTTTGGATAGACATATTTATAGACATACAGATAAAAATTAGATTTTTCCAGCCCAAAATTACACTGGATGGCTGCTGGGTAAACCATACAAAACTTATTTTTAGTCTAGGGTATCTAATGTGGAAACGATACAGAGTTCGTTGTAAACGCGAGTTTTTATCTATTGAGGTGAACTTAGACATCTGATTGTAAAAATATTCTCTAACACTCAGCCAGATCCCATGGAGTGACATGCACAACAAACTCAATACTACCCATATGGAAATGAAGCTTAATGTAATTTATCTATTTATTTACACATCAAAGAAACACAAATAATAAGGTAATAACAAAAGAATAATGCGGTTCGTCCTATATGTTGTAAAACAAACAAAGCTTGAAATAATTCCGATTTCCGCCGATAGATTGCAGAGCACGCTGTATATAAAAAATCGTTGTGTTTGCTTGCAAGTACTTTGAAAGGTGAACTCAACTAAAGGACATGATACTGGATTTATTATCACCATCATCTCACATGCAAAGTAGCGTACACATAGTTTCATGTATTCGACGTAAGAAGAGAAACCAGTTTTCAATCCTAGCACTGAAATCAAAATTATGGTCCCTAGAAGTTACATTAATTTCATTTTAATTGTTTATGAAATATATATTAATGGTTTTTATGTTTATTGTTAGTATATGAGATTCTCAAAAATATTCGACATATAGTGTATTCAACGTTTCACTATAAATACAACGATGAGTATTGAAATCTATTTTTAGTTACTGGGTATTACGAAATAGCGATTTGTATGAGAAAAATAGCAGTGTGAGGACGTAATATTTCAGAATTTTCATTCAGTGACAACGGTGATATGATCATATTTTAACAGGAAAGAGCGACCGTTTGCAACTGATTGCAGGATATGCTTCAAGGCATGTGTTTGCTCTTACTGATTGAGTTCACCGCTTCATAAGGTTCAATTTGTACTATTTAAAAGCGAATAATGTAGATACTGAATTAGTCAGCGTTACGTATTATTATTGACCTTAATTTCAATAAAAGTAAAAAAAAGCAGTTAGTTTTTAGTGACTTATACATACATTATAATTTAGCAACCATCCCATTTCAGTGAAGCTATATCATTATATGTGTATTTAAATACGTAGTGGTATAAAATAAAACTCTTTTTAACTGAATGTTACTTTTAGTCCTTTATGTCATTGTTAACATAACTGATTATATTATATTCAACAATTTTAATTTTTAGTATATTTTCAAAGTGATCTCTAATTTAGTTCTCATATTTATCTCTATCTTTCTTTAAATATTTAACTATAGAAACCCACACGTATGTATTACTAATAAACTATTTCTAAACTGACATATTGGATAAGAAACTAAATAAAATGGGATGAATTCATAAAGTAAGGCAAAATGCAATTGTTTTAGCAATTCTAGGTTGTTACCTGGGTTGCACCTCACTATCCACTGAAATTTCAATTATGAAAAGCACACCAGAGGTTATGTGGTCATTTTATCTTACGGTATCCAGGTGACGCTTTTCTATAAATCCGATGTATTATGTTGCCAAACTTTAGTCTCCTTCCAATGGCCTTAAGCTACCTACCTATGTATGCAAGAGAAAATGCGTCATTATTGCTAGTGTTTTGAGTTTCTCTATTTGATGCAGTATGGAACTAAGAGATCACTGCTCTTGATAGAGCAGAAAGATTAGAATTCTACAGGTAAATATACTTTACGTCAGAGCTACAATGTAGAATGACCTAATTGTTTAGGGTTGCTGATCAATCTCATCTAGAAGTTCCGTAAAATTGAGTGACTAAACAGAATAGGTTCCATGGATATGGTTTTTTTTCAATTCTAATGTGTTACAAAACAACTAACAATTGAAGTTCAAGTAACATTGTTGGTTATTCGAAATGTATTTAACAATGTGCGGTTTGGGGTTTTTTTATGTTTTGATTTGGAAAGCCAAGTGGGTTTCACAAGTACTTTATAAATATCTCAAAATCGTGTAAGGCGTCAGTTAAGTTAAAATGGTTCTATACCTTAGGCTGTAATTTAAGGTTTAGTGTAAACTGTGATCGATTTTTTACCTCACTAAGGATTATTTTTAAAGGTCTTCCTAAGGGATTGAGAACCAGTTTTTCAGCTTTTGCTTTTGATCTGCTCTAATTTTCTATATCGTTGGTTTTTGAACTTATATTCTAGCACTTAAGATTGCTTTTCAGTGAAGCAACTTACGGAGGGGCTATGCTCGTTGACTCGTAAAATGTACTAGCTCACTAAGAATCCGAAGGTAATTTACAACTAAATGATGTAATGACCAATGATCTTTTAATCTTAATAAATCAAATTTTTACCCCCAACGGGATGTCATTTCTTTTTTAAGACCAAGGATATTGACATAATCTATTGTTGTAGTCTGCTAAGTACTAAATAAGTCATAGACAAACTGCAACCATAAATGATACAATTATTGGAATAAAACAAATTGAAAATAAGTGATTCACTTTAACTCAACGTTAATATATACAAATACGTGACTGACAGGATGGGTATTCTATAAATTTTCAAGAAATATACCTCTATAATAAACTACGTTTTTTCTATTTCTTTAAAACCGTTCAAATCTTTAAGTAAACTTTAAATTTTTGCATGTACGGGTAATTCAAATAAAAATTCCGACTGTGGCAACGAAGCTTTGTGGAATAAACTGAAATACAATTTTTTTCAAACACATAACTATACAATTAAAGTTTTCGTTTTCAGACTAATAATATATACATGGAGACAGCTCACAAACAGTCATGGAGACTTATAATAGTATTACAACTTACACTATTACGGACTTATTGCTCTATTTATGCAACTCAAAGTACAAATGATGTAGACCCAAGTCAAAATATTAGTTATATGAGTTCAAATCAGTCTTAAATACAGCTTATAATATTTTTAAGGGAGAAGGTCGAGCGTTAGTTTGTTGATTAATTGTGTTTTAGGAAGTTTAGTATTGTTTAACTGTCTCCAACAGAAAGAACATGTTTAATGGATATAAATGTACTACACTATAATTATTATCACTTAATCACTAAGCGTAATTATAATATATTATGCAGTTTTATACGATAAAAAAACCTATCTGTCATTACATCATGAATCTGAAAACAGAGGGAGAAAACCAATCAAGTTTCCATTCACGTTACAGTACTTGTGTCAGTAATAAAATAAAAATGCCATTTCATCGATGCTGTGTAATTGGTTTTTAATAGTGATTCTACACACGTAATGCTTCCGGCATTTACTGTTTATTGAAAACGTATTGGTTTTCAATTTCCATTTATACGTGATATTTTCATCAAGCTTATGGTAATTAAAAAAACTGTATTTAAAACATGGTAATCAGCATTGTTTGATTAAAGATATGTAAAGTTTATTTACATAGGCTGGTTAAAAAAGGCCAATAAAGCAAATCATCAACAAAATGATTTAGGTTTATAAAAAGAAATGAGAGTATTAAAATGGACGTAATTATTAAGAAAATTCTAATTTTTTGTTAGCATTTTAAATGATATAACATTTTTTTCTTCGAAATTATTTAGTGTTGTACAACTCACTGAAATGTATTTTCCAGTTTTATTTTTAGCAGCATAACCACCTTCATTTATACGTAAATCAATTATATTATAATTATTGTAGGTATTACTTATTGATGGTCTACAATAATAGCTTCTTTAAACGTTTTAAAGTTTGTATAACATCAAAGTTTTTAAATTAAGCTTTTTACAATGAGTGTGATACTTAATTGGTTAGATTCAAATTCTACAAAAGTATAAGTTAAATACAAGTTAAAATTTCCGTTTGCTAAGAGACGTAATTCTATATGCGATGTACAGAATATTAAAGCGATACGAAAAGTATTGCTCAGTTTCTAAATGTTTCAGAAAATGAAGTTAATGAAATTTTATTAAATAGGAACGGCCACATCTACAAACAACTACAAAAGAGACAAAAGTTAAATTGTTCAACTATTTGAAAATAGTATATAATACTGAATATCCTTTTTTGTATCAATAAATAGTAATGAATCGTTAAATATGTAACTAATCACAACAAACTCAACAACGGCTTAACCAATTTACTATTAAAATAAGTTATTGATAAAATAAGTGTAGAAAAGGTAATAAGAAAGTAGAAAATATAAAAACGTTTACCTAAATATTTTTTTATCCTGTAAAATAACGTAATAATATACACTTATTATAAATTAACTAACACTAAGGAAGTGTTGATATCTTTACTGCTCAAGTTCATGAAAGATTTTAAAGTATTTGTTTACATTTCATAGTCGTGAGGGTAACGGCACTTTTATTTTAACCTTTTTGTTGGGCATTGAGTATATACAGATAAAAAACTTGAAGCTATACAAGAAAACGTATTTTTTCCTTTAATTTTTAGAAATTATTAAGCATAAAGTGCCTGCTGACTTATGTGATGCAGATATGCGAAATAAATCTTCTATATAACTTTTAATAGATATTGATTCATAGAATTTAAATAATTTAATACATTGGAAATACTATTTAAATCTTGTTATAAAATACCTCTTCAATACTTGTTTTATCTAGGTAGTATTCTTAGAGCTAAATAATTATATTATTTCCTTATGAAAACTAATTTAACTATGGCGCTAAATTAAACTATAGCAAAAGTAAATTATAACTGTTATATGAAAACTCTTTTTGAGCTAAGTAATCTCTCAAACCAATTCTTTTTCATTTGGACTACAAGGAAAATCAACCGTAGGAACGGAAATATCTTTGAATGCAAGAAGGCAGGAAGATAGGAACTAGACGCTTTTGACCGATGTAGTCTTTATATGAAAACTATTTTTGAGCTAAGTAATCTCTCAAACCAATTCTTTTTCATTTGGACTACAAGGAAAATCAACCGTAGGAACGGAAATATCTTTGAATGCAAGAAGGCAGGAAGATAGGAACTAGACGCTTTTTGACCGATGTAGTCTTTTCAGACCTACGTATGTATACATTTCTTTGGCCTTTGCCACAAGGCATTTGCAACAAGGCCAACTCAAATATGGCTTATAAAATATAATTAATTCGTACCAGACGTACCCCTAAACACGCAAATATCTAATCTAAAGCCATTTGAAAGTGTTTCTGAGTGTTTATATATGAACACTGAAACAATATGTAGCTAAAGTGTGTCTATTTCCGTTTCAAAAATGCATAGAGCCCCTTCATATGAAACACATGCATCATATTATATAATTCGTTCTTTAAATAAAAAGCTACAGACCGGTTTTAGGACTATTCGACACTGGTCTAAACTAGTTAAACTGATACTAAAAACATCTTAAAGGTACAACCAAATATTGTGAAATTTCAGAAATAAATTCATGTTGCTTCGAAAGTACTTATAAAACTGATTCAACGTGCTATTTCTGAGCCCCAAAAACACTGCTTTTCAAAATTAAAGTTCAATTAATATCAAATGAACCCCGGATATGATCCCGTTTCTGTTAATTATATCAAGTGATTGATATGCTATTCATGAAGGATATGCTCATGGCGTCTCGAAGGAAACTTCGTTCATAGCCATAGGAATTTCGTGCATAGCCATCTATTTGCTTATATAAAAGAATTATATATTTTAATACAAAGTCGCGGGTTTCAGTTATAATATACCTTTCAACAGTTCATTTCAACAACAACAACAAAGCATCATTAAAGTTTCTTACTGATTTCTCAGATAACATAGATTTTTCTTCCTCATGAAATGAGAGTTCTTGGAATATTTATTAATGCATTTGGGATTTAATTAACACAACCTTCAAGACGTTACACTAACAACATTCTTTCCTAAACCTTTAGGACTGAAAATGTTCGGTAGACACACAGTTTTTGTAGCAAAAAGTTTTTTTTTTCTTATCCTCGATAAAATGTTTTAGTTCAACTTAAGTTCTCTTAAAAAAAAAACTCAATAATATATTATTTTGTTATCACATGTGATTACTGCTATTTAAGAATATATGGTTTTTCAGTATAACACTTGAAAACACATGTATCATCATTCATTAAGCAGATATAATTAATTAATATGCATTCAATCGCCTTTTATTTTTTGTAATTTATATATTTTTTACCATCCAAATATGAAGTACAGGAAATGTTGAGATTTGTTTCTGAATAGACCATATGAAATATAAAAATACAAAAATAGTTCGGAAGTGCATAGATTATATCTTCAAAATTAGATGTGTTCCATAATTCTACAACTAAAAACAAGAGCAAAAAACTGCTTGACCTTTAACATTGCTTTTATATAGGAAAACTCAAGGTCGTTTAATAAGTTAAATTAGCTGTTTGTGCCGTGATATCTTTCATTCATATCAAAAATAATTCTAGTAAGAACAGGTATCCATTTGATATCTTACTCCATCCGTAATTCCTTGAAACAAAAATATGACAGCATCGTATAAGAGTAAACCAACATTACTAAAAGCTCCGTAAAATAGGTTCCAATACTCGAAGGCAGTAAATAAATAAAGACGGTTGAGGATAAATCGGCTTTTCTGACGATCCTATCTCGTCAACCTCAATGTCTTTATTTTGGCTTTGCTAGCAACCTTATTTTTATGGCAGTATAAATTGCATTTTTTATAGCAGAGTATTTTATCCGGTGTAATGCTAGTTTTTATAATAAATAATAATCGTTGAAAATAAAATGCAATAAGCTTCAACCCATGCCTGACCTGAACATTTATTGCATGTTTTTATGATTATTATTTAGTCAACGACGTGCTTTATACTGACTTTGCCAATAGTTATAACTCGATGTCCTCAAAGAGAGGTATAACGAGTCACTATACGAGTACACTCCACGAGTGAGTATATCTTACACGTCTCAATTCGGGATTAGAATAAATCACAATACTTTTAATCTCCACTGTAACAAACGATCATTCTAATCTCAGTGTGAAGTTGAAAATACATCGGCTCATCCGGAAATTATCTTGTTAGCTTAATGACCAAAACATATCATTTATCGTATCTTCCATGGCATCGTGGTTTTTGGAATATTCCAGCTTTGTACATTCTGTAATGTTAGGTTAGACAAACAATCTCATCAGACTCACTAAAAGCTTCGGTAGGATATGTCGGCTTCTTACCATAACGATATATCGTCTATCCATCTTATAACTCATCTTATACAAGGTAAAGTTACACACGCGTCACGTGACAGGTGTTATTGAGATTGCAAGCAAATTTAATGTATAACTCACTTTATTCACATATGTTACTACTGTATGTCATATTTTAAAATTTAATTATTTTAATTCGATTGGTTTGAACATTAATGTATTTAAAACATTTTATGTTACCATCAGGGTTACGAATAAGACCAATTTATATACGTTCACAGATGCTCAGCCAAATCGCAGCAAGTGACTTGTACCATCATTGAGCTCAATTTGACTTATAAAAAATAAAGCATCACGTTTAATTTAAAAGTTTATGGGTTTTGGTAGTTTTTGAGATATTGTACAAACAAACAGAGGTACAGCAATGAAAGCATTCCAGTTTCTTGAGTGATGGACTTCGCTAACACTCAGCCAATAACTCTAATTTTCAGATAAACATGAAATCAGATAGTATTTGTAAAATTATACAAGCATTGAAGACATTCACTGTAAGTTATATAGTTTCTTCGCCTCTTTATTAACCTGTGATAAAGGTATTTGTGAAACCTTCAGCCCTCCTAGCAGCTAAACGGTCAAATATATCAAAATAACATCAAGAGTAAAATGGTAATTGCATGGTAAACACATATATGTAAAAAATACATGTTTACATTTCCGTAGAAATTTCAGTTTTTCGCCAAATTGGACTACCATAATATATACTATCTAATTTTAAAACCTCAACTACATATATTTTAATAAACATAAAAATAAGGTAACCTTTCCGATTTAAGGATTAATGCAAAACTAATTATTTTCGAGATCGCAATGGTAGCCACCATGAGTTGAACACACTGTATGTTTAATGTGAACAATGTAAATTACTGTGTCACAGAACCCATGTTTACATTTGAAAACTACGAGAAAAAGCAACTCTACTCCTAAATTTGGCTTTTTGTGCATTTTATAAAGTTGGAAATAATGTCATTGGATTCTGTAAAGTCATAATTAAAAATAATTTCCTTATTAAGACACAAGTACAGAGGCGAAATTAGGGCCATATGGCCCTTTCTTACATTTAAACATAACAAAATAAAACTAATAAACAAATAGATAGCTCTAGTAAACAATTCATCAATTTAAATATGTTTATAATATTTTTAATTTATTTAAAAAGTAAAATAAAAACTAAAACTAATATTACTCTGCATAATAACATATATTACAGTACAAAGAAAATATATTTTCAAACCCATTTCCGCAGTTATTTATTCCGCCCGCTTACACCCATATCCATGCCATCGGTCTAGGCAACCGGGGTCATCCAATCCAAGAAGAGTTTTTTGAAACTAAATTGAACCGTGCCCGGCCTTCCAGTTCTTTAGTGCTATCTGGAAGGGAATTGCAAGTTCTGCATGCGGTAACAGTGAAGGGTTTATTAAATATTGCTGTTTTATGAGATTGAATCCGCAGCATAGACGATCAAATGCGGGAATTTCTTGCGCTTCCATTGTTACAAATAATGTTTTTATTTTTCAAGTAGAGATGAATGGAAAAGTAAAGTGGTAAAGTTAATTTTACAGTTATACATACCGCACTAGTGGTCTATCTTACCCTGTATAGACGGATACACAAATTGAGAAATCTATTCGTCAACAATTTTACTGGTGGAAGAGACTCGGTTAGCTTCAGCCAATTAGACGTCATTGTGGCTAATTTATGATATATGAATACTTTTAGAAGCATAATCCAAGATATATTATCAATATTCTAAATGTACTATTTACTTGTAAATCTTCTGTACACAGGTAGACCCTAAAGAAAAAAGAATTTTCTTAAATAAACTTTTTAAATTTTAATATAAAATGATATAAAAAGTAATATGAAATTAATATAAATAGATGATTAATACAGTTTGTTAAGATTTACTTGTAGATGCGTTTGGAGTTGTAAAATAGAAACTCTCTTAATGGAATTCTTATTTATTGTAGAAAGTTATAAACAATGATGTATAATTCCACTTGAATAATTAGATTGTGATACAAATTTACCTAAATTCAAAATTATATTACATTATGTTATTATTGTTAAATTAAACAACTAATCAAAACTTGTTTACATGTCAAAATTGTATTTACATTTAGAATGTTTATTATGAGGTGTTTCTTCTTTTGTTTGTTTATTTTATTCTGTACTTGAAAAAGTTGTTAATTACAACGAAATATTGTACGAAAAATTTTATATATATTTAGTGGGCAACGTGTGGAAACTAAATATAAAACCACATGAATGATATTTTAATATTTTTATGTGGGTTTACATGTTCAAACTTTCCAAAGGACAGAAAAAATAATGTATTTCATAACTTTTTATAATTTATTATTGTGTGCTTTTTCTCATCAAGTACGGCAATTCCGCTCATTTTCAATCACATTAATAGGTTTCATCTTCATCAAAGGAAATTATATTTGGTCGTATTAAGAACATTTAAACATTCCCGTACATTTCCCTACTGTGTAAGGGAAGTTAAACAAGCTGTAGTAACAGAAAGCGTCTATTAAAATCTATTAATCATACAAATATTTAAAAAAAAAAACCTACATGTATGTATTAATGCACCATTGATACGCGTATAATGGATACCAACCATTGCAATCAATAACACAACTCACCCAACGCAACAATAATGGCCAGAGCTGTATTTACACTGGTCTCGGAGTGAAGTAGAAACAGTTTTAGTTGGGTTCACTCAATATTAATTCAGTTAAAAGCCTCGACCAGGGCGGAAACAACCCCCCTCAGTGTAATTGCATATGGCCGAGGTATTCATTACCGATATTGTTCATTCATAAATGTTATCCACTACTATAAAACAGACCTTCAGAATACCTTTAAAACATTTCATTTTGAAAACAGTACATACATAGTAAATTAAATTGTTGACTATTTTGCTGGAATATTTAGAATTATTAAAATGTACTCATCTCATTTATAATACACTGTAAAATAATTAAAATAAAATTTAAAGGGCAATATGCATTATTGAATGGAAAATTATTGAATTCTTAGGCCTAAATAAAACACAACTTTGAAAATTGTTTCTGTTATTAGTTTTGAACCATATAGAAAAGGGTAAAGATTATTCAAGTTAGGTTGGGAACAAAACTCCAGTAGCTTGAATGTATAATGTGCAGGATATTTTTTTTAATATAACAATTATGGTTACGCCAGGGAAATATAACTAGAGCCTCAAGTTCGGAACTTACTGGGTCCGTGATTCAATTTAGTGGTCTTTCCCAGGAGAATAATGTTCAACTGTGCTGCAAACCGACAGCCTAATCAATTATTCATGAGCTATATTGAATGTTAAATACTGAAGGGAATATAATATGTAAATATATAGTTATTACAGAATCACTGGTGCTACCACATATATACATGGACCTAATTATTTTAATTAGTTTATAACATCAGGGTAAATTTTACCGCAGTCTTATTCGTAATTTCCATACTCTTATCTTGAAAGCAAGTTACATTTATTCTGAAATTGTGACTCTTGTAGATAGAATGTTAACGTTTAACGTATCTGAAAAATATTGTGGTACGTAAGTAACAAGAAAAGAGTTTCTGCCCAATGGTGTGTTTGTAACTACGGAAAATCTACACCTTATTAATAGGGATGGGAAGTGTTTTCTAAAACGACCATGACCGTAATGACAGACATTTATTTTTTAAAAAGACCCTTTTACTCAACTCAGTCAACCATTTCGTAATGCCTGAAGTAAGTTAGTTAACGCAGGGCTTCTGCCAACAATTGCAGTACTTTTGTCCGGATTATTTTAAAATATTTTGGAAAGCAGTTCATTTAATTGTACCGCAAGCTGGTCGATGCCTCAAAAATGTTTTTCGCCCATTTCCTGACACTTCATACCCATACAGAAACCCAACTAAAATATAATAACTAGAATAGATAATGTATTAAAAGAAACATCCTGGAAGTAAATCTATTGAGTTAAAGTCTATAAGAGTAGGCTGGCTATTATTAGCTGAGCATGAACAAAACCTATAAATTTTTATGTAAGTTTGCATGTAACTTCAATCTATGCTACTATTGGATTGAAGTACTCTTACCTGGTATAAAACAATTAATTAAGCATAGTTAAATGTAATACATAGTCAGTCCTATTTTGGAACAGGGAAAATATGGCATAGATTTCTCCGTGGGGGAACTTTAAGGCAACCTCTCAGACTTTGAAATGAATTTGCAGATGATTTAGAAGTCTCCATATATATTATTAATTTTTCTTAATTTTGTCCTGAAAATGTACCAGGGTAGTTTTTACGTAGGTGTAGTTTGTGGAGGGTGACGTCCACAGATATTAGAAAACTGGCTCAACAGTTAGGACAAAACGTACTATTTTGCTGATAAAGCAACAGGTCATGACTGTTGGACTGATCATCGACTGATGCACTTGACTGATCGGGAAGGCAGAAACGGACTTAGAAGAACATTTAATGATGGACTGACTGACTAATCGTAGGAGCGGAAATCTGAGGCGGAGAAGCTAATCGTCTAACATTAAGGCATTTGGCAAATCTAGTCAACAAAAAGTTATTTTATGAGAAGGTTTCTATTGGATAATGAGAAATTGCTATATCAAACACAAACGATTTTTCCGCACGATGTGGCTCCATTGGTATTAAAGATTCCGCATACTAAGTATATAACGATATATTATAGTTGATGGTTCGTGGAACCTCTGATTGTGATTGTCGCTACTTCATGTGAACGGCGCGGCATGGTTTTAGGTCCGTCCGCCTTACATTTATTTTGCTGATTTAATTGTTGTGTAGGAACATAATTGAGGATAATTGGGGAATGTGTGTTGCCTGTGTCTTATAGTTATCCTGCTAATTCAATTATTATGTAGGTGTGGTCATAATGTATTGTTTAGGACTTTGTGGTAATTTAGGAAATCCATAGGTTGAGGAATTTATTTAGTTAAGACGTCTATTCTAAATAATATTCTTAAATAGACAAATATTTAGAGCGAAAACGTAGAATTATTTCATGAGCTGTTTTATTCTTGAAACTGACTTGACAAGATATACAAATATAACAAGGAATGAAGCAGGAAACAGGAACTCCCCATGTATCTAGTTAAGGGCGGTGGCGCTAGAGGCGCTATTGTTGCTTGCTATTTTTGATGTTGAGAGCATGGAATTGAAGCAACTTTGATTTCCATAGAAATTGCTCTTCTTTGTGATTTGCATTTGCTTGAAATCGCAGTAATTTTTTGGGTAAATTTTCTCGTTTCAATTTCTCTGTATGTCTACTATTGAAAATTTGAAAAAAACAGAAGGACAATATCAAATGTTTGTAAGTGTATTTATGGTTATGTTCCAGATTTAAACTTTGGTTAAAGATAGGGTCAAACTATTAATAACTTTGACTAAAGCATTTTTATTCTAATTATACCAAAGAGACTCAAAGGAGGCAATGATGTTCTTATTCACAATTGTTTTAAAATCCCTTGACACAGTCACCAGACCTCCAGGACAGGTCTCAAATACTACGAGCATAAGCTGAACTTCCATTCTTTCCAACAGCTTACCTTTTACATACTTCTTTCCAAATGGTTCTAAAAACATATCTAATTCTATAATTATAATCTTAGTGTATGATTTCCCTGACCTTCGGAATTGATGATGTTTCATTCTGATAATCCTCATGACGTTTATTTAAGAGATAGTTTCCTAATGTGTTCTCTCCAGGAAGATTAGATCATTGGATTAGTAAACTTTATTAATATAGTTTATTTCATCACTTACTGTTTCTTTGTATTACTGTAAAGAATTTTGTAGATATACCTCTGTATTTATAATTTGAAACGTCCAAAATTTTAGAAAACACCTATCTAATGTATATATTATTTAGGTGTATACGTAATCCGCTATAAAACATAGGGATAAATTATGATTAAACTGCGCATTTGAGTGTACTTTTTATTTTAAACAAACTGTATGTAAAAATCTAAAAAGAAAAACATTTAAGATCTCTGGAAGGATTTTATCGGTTTTAATACTATACATAATTTCACTGTGTTAAAATAGAATTTTAAAATTCAGTCCTCTCTAAATCTAATAGTGTTAGATAGTTAGTTTGTGTGTGTGTGTGTGTGTGTGTGTGTGTGTGTGTGTGTGTGTGTGTGTGTGTGTGTGTGTGTGTGTGTATTACTGAATCACGTAAAAATACTGAACCAACTGTACTGAAATTCTACATGGACATTCTTAGTGTCCTTGAATAACATATATGCCCATTTCTATTTCGAAAATCTCTCTGGGATACACTACATTGGTTTCTATAGTTGCAAAAATCCCATCTTTATCTCCAAAATTTATTACAGCAACCAAATATTATAACTTAAATAACCGTAACAGCTCAACCATATTTTTAAATAACTTACCATTAACTTAATGTGTTTAAATTTATAGTCCTGAAAGCACAGAGTAATCTTGATAGTAACATCACTTCTTATATCAACCTTTTCTGCAACCGATCTTTAGACTGTATCCAGAAACAGAAAGAAAATATCCAGATAAATGAATTAAAAATCGACTTTTAACTCTAGATTTGAGCAATTATGTAAAGAGCGTTACAAAAGGCACCTGAAGGAAACAGGATTTATCCGGACATTTGCCATCGTTTTTATTAAGTACATGATTTTAGAGCTAGTGAAGTTGACAAACAACATGGTGGTTGTAATTCCTGACTTAGGCGTGCCACAACGCTTTGGTATCATTTGTTTATTTTAACCTAGTTTGAAATATTATGTATTAGGTTAGTTATTTACCTGAAGAAGAGATCAGATTGCAGATCTTGAGGATTTCTTGTTTCACTGAACGATGGCGAATTTCCAGAAAAAATCCTGTTTCCTTCACAATCCTTCCATTGTCAAAAAATTGTCTTTTGACGAAAGTAGCGTCCTTGAATCTTCATATATTTGTGTGTGTGTGTAAATTATATACAAATATATATATATATATATATATATATATATATATATATATATATAAAACGTTTGATAACTTTGTGTAAGTAGCTGTAACCTGATTTAATTTTCAATAAACATCGAGTCGTAAAAAGTACTTTCTCCGCCGGGACTAGAGATGAAATTGTCTTGAAAAAATAGCAAATGCAATTTCAAAGATTAAAATTTGTTTCATTGAGATGTCGTACCGACATACAGACGACCTTCATCTCAATTAAAATAAGAAAACTGTCAGGGGAAATCAAACTTACAGTCCGAGTTAAAGCCATCTGAGTCCAGTGGATCAATTCACTGTTTCCTGTGAAATGAATTGCTTGGATTTTAATGAATACAGTTGCAACGAGTGAACGTAACGTGACGAGTCAATAGTAGCTCAAGAAATTTAATTACAGAATCTTTAATTTTTTAAACATGGGACAAATTTATATGCCAATAATTAAGAAATTACATGTTTTAATTAACTATATACACACTCGCATTGCAATCTGCCATTTGAAATACATACGAGTAGGATCAGTATTGAAACTTTCGAGCATCGCTATTATTTTGTTTGTGATTAGCTTTTGAGGTCTAATTTGCGGCATGATGTTAAACTAATTATGAAATTTAAAATAGTATGCATATCCACCTATGCCTATATTTAAGATTTTCCTCTTGTGAAGAGCTAGTACTGCATCAAAAAGTTTAATTTTATTTTTTATGCCCTATGCCACTGTATACAAAGTTTCATATTTCTACTACAACGAGTACAGCAGATATTTAGACCGTTTCAAGACTGATAAGCAACCCTGTATATATGGTTCAAGCAATAAGTATTTTGCTCTGTCCTGAAATTAAATTTGTATTTTCCTAACTTTTTTTAATCCTAATAGCAATTAGTAAATTCGTACCACGTTAAAATCCGTAATTACATAGTAGATATAAGTTGATTCTAAGTTGTTTAATGGCTGACACATAAGTGTAAGAATTGATCATGCACAATATTTTCACTACAATGAATTGTTCACTATGAGGGCCTGGTAGAAAGTATTCACTTACCACATCAAATATAACAGGTATTATTTTTTCTTGGTAATAAATCACCTACTTTTAAAAGTAGTTTGGTCTACGAAACTTCGTTGTGCCTTAAAGTAGTTTTCATTAAGCTTTGTTTTTATCCTGTAATTTAACTTTTTTTGACGTGTAATGGTGATTTTATATTTTTAACGCAAAACATGTTGATGGCCTTGTAGAGTTTAATGTAATCATTAATTATATGGAAGAAAGAATAAAAATCGAGATTATTGCAAGACATTGACATGTTAGTACAAAATATTTTAATTAGGTTAAAGCACCTATTGATTTAAATGATTAGTGAAAATAAACTAATTTAAAACTTTATTCTTCATTTAATTTTTACAAACATTTTTGCAAAAACAAAAAGTGAACCTATACTAAAGTAAAAAGTTATTATTATTTGGTTTTCATTATGTATATATTTATTAATATATTTATTTTTTTTTTCGCTTTTTACTGAAGTAAAATATTATTATTATTTAGTTTTCATTTTATACATATAAATATGATACATTTTAATTTTTTTTGCTTTCTACTGAAAAAATTAAACCATGTTACGTTACAGCGTAGCTTTAATATGACTATTAAATTCAGAGTTTCCAATGGTCTATGTTGGTTTATTTCTTTATTTTTTGTTAGCTACAGTAATTTATGGACACCTAATAACAAATGAAAAATTTTTCCACGCTAATTAAACCTGTCAATCTTTATATTAACGTGACAGTTATTTCACCCTAAATATTATAGGAGTATTTAATAGGAAGGCAGCCCTTAAATGTGTTTCTCTATGGAATTGATTTCGTAATAAATTGTTTTGGAAACAATACTCTGTGCACTGTGTGTGGTTGAGGTTCAGTTATAGATTGGAATTACGAGGATTTCACGTTATAGTCAATTATTTAATATTGGTCAAATGCTGTTACCATTGATTGCCACTCCATGATTAAACAAGGCAATACTCGGCCATCACTATTGCAATGATTATTTACTCAAACATTGCTGTTTGCTATGGTGATACGATAACATTGGTGTGCATAACGTTAATGTTATTAACTTAATAACTGAAATAACACATTATCCTAGTTGTAAGGATATGACTAATAACGTGGCAGATAGTATTCAACATTAATATATAGAGTATTTATGTAATTTTTCAAAACGTAAGATCAGACAGATGCCACATCGTACAATGCTTAAGACGGTAACAGTGCAAAGTACGCCAAACTACGTGTCGCGTATGAGGCTTCGCTGATGTTGACCGAAGACTAGGATAAAATATGTTTGAGATATCTTGCCAATGAAACATTCACATTAACATTTATTAATATTTAGGTTACGTTTTAATGGTTTTTTAGCGTAATAGCATGGAGAAACTAATTATTTTTATTTTATTTTATTTTGAGTGTTTAGCCACTACTTTGTACTAAAGTAATGTATATGAGCAAAAAAGACACAACGTTTTTTACCTTTCGTGTGTAAAACAATATCCTGTTTGAAAAATATAAAAGCTGTCCTTTTCAGTGTACTCCATGTATGTTTAGTGGACTTATATTATATATAACGCCTTATCAGATAAACGTAGGCAACAAGACATTAGTTTAGTGGCTTGTTTTATATAAAATACATAATTTGAAGTGGAAATATTAAGGATTTTATTTACAATAATCACAAAAATGGCATAAAAGTGTTTATAAAAACAGTATACAGTACACTTCCTTTATATACTAGAAGCTTTCATCCTACTTGGAATGAAATAGTACAAAACACTTTGTGTGGAGTACAATAGCAACCCTGATTCATTTGATTGCATAGTTTTTTACAATGATCACATCTCGTTTGACTCTCACTTTTATGAATCATGTTAACTTCGTTGTGATATAGTTACTTGTTTCTTACTGCTTCAACGTTGTAGTGACGAGGACGTTTATATCTGCTTCATCCCCCCACTAAAGCATATCGCAGGTGGAAAGATGTATATTTTTGCAGATGTGCATTGTTGTCACTCTCTATCTGATTTAAAATCTCGTAAAATGGTATATCAGTTAAAAATAAAATATGAAATCATGCTGTAACAGTATTCCATTAGTTAAGAACAGTTTAGGTTAGGTATTTCAGTGGTTGTTTTTGTAGTCGTAGGCAAAGCCGTAACTAATAGACTGTCCTAACAAAATAATAGTTATTTTAAAGCTACATTCATTGATAAATATATGTTAAAATGTTTTTATCTGAATTTATAAACTTTCATTACAAAACAATTATTTACTTGTCACCGATTGTTTACCTTTCTTATAGATATACTGTATATACAGTAGTTAAGACACACATTGATGAAATTTTATTTTATGATATTGCGTTATGTTACATACTTTTGGCCTGATAACACTGTAGTATCTTTTATACGTATACAGAAAAACAGAAACTACAGTTGAAGATAGAAAACATAGCACTGGTTCAGTGTAGCCAACAGTCCAACAAATGTTTTGAAATCCCAAACTGTAAACAAAATTACCTATATACACACTTTTCATTTACGTTACCAAAATGGAAGAGCAAGCATAAACGGGTAAAATAATAAAGTTTAAACATAAAGCTATAAATTGAGTATGTACATAAAAGGTATTTAGGCAAACATATATTACTTCATCGTACGTGTTTGTACGATACATTTCATATGATCGTATTTAATTAAAAAACAAATAAATATTCTCTGATTTTTCCATCTCCGCTGTGGTTACCCATTAAACCAATGTAAATATATTTGCTAACGCTCAGAAAAATCCTATTTAGTGACATACACCATTATCTACTTTCCACTTAAACAGTATTTCTATATAGAATGAAATTCTTGCAAAATTTGAAGTCTATAGGTCAATTCGTTCTTGTAATATTGTGCAGGCAGACAGCCAGAAATTTTTCCAGCCCTTTAGGTAATAAACATAGCTAAAGCTCAGCCAATAGTTCCTCATTGTCGTGCCTAAGTCGCCGCGTCGCTAAGACATTAGATAGAAAGTCATGATTCAGGTCGCTAGATACATGCTCCTTGCGCCTTCGAATTGTTAACAACGCAATATGTTAGCACATTTACAAAGATATTGCCAATAACAGACAGCAGTAGTTTCTTAATTTAGCTCAGATAGTAAAACGTGACATAGCTCATGGTGCTTTTATTATACAATTATATGTAACTAATAATAAATACATTTACTAAATTCTTATTCTTTTACTATTACCTGTGTTATTTATTTATAAATCTTATTTATATATAATGTTCGTTAAGATTATTTAGAATGTTTCTAAAAAAAGTTGAGGAAACCTCTTATTGTTCTCAGTCCAAGAAAACATTTGCGCTTACTTCCGGAGAGATACGATTTTCAGGCTTGGTAATGTTGGTGTTAGATGCCGCTTGCTGCCGAGATCCCATGTCGAGGGATACCGAGCTCTATGTCTTGGTCTTATCACCTTGGAAGAAGTGAATACTACCAATGTTCTAGTTTCCTCCAGTCAAGACAAGTAGGCTAAAAAATAGTACTTCCTCATGTTTAGTCTAGCAACAACCTTTTATAACAAGGAAGCTTCGAAAAGACACACACAAATAATTATCCTCCGAAGTAGTATTGATTCATTATTTTACTCCATTATCTCGAGATCACCTCCTGGACCTCAAATGGGTTGTAAAGATGAAAGTGACACATCGGTGTTTGATGCAACCAGTGTAGAAACAACTGAAAGGTTTGTAACTGGTTTGGAATCGTGTAAATACATTTTATTAATTATAGTGTAAGATAAAATAGTAAAACAATTACAATGCAAGTTTATTTTCATAAGCTGACAATATAAATTTGGGAATAAAGTTTCTGATTAAAATGTGAGCTATTGAATTTTATGTTTTCACATAATAGGGCAACTGTATGTTAAAGATGAGAAATAGCAACATGGTAGCAAATACCTCAAAATTGTAATAACCATTTTTTTCTGCATACAATAAATTTGTTTAGGTATGGCGAACAAAAACTCTGGAACTTGCTTGCTACAAGTTTAAAACAAATATAAATGATTCATAAATTAGTTATGGATAAAAAAAATAAAAATGGAAAAGAAATGTGATTAATTTTTTGCATGACACATTTCTGAGGTAAGAAACATTTCCAGCACTATGCACGGTGTGAGTCCCAGGACTTTATGGTCTGGGCGATAATTCAATAACTGGTGAGTATATTTTTAAACCACGGAACATCTGAAGCACAGCCCGTACAGCTAAAAGACAGGTGTGTCGCCTAGTCAACCGTAATGCCCAGTGGCCCGGAAAACCCCACTGAAACGTCCGAGCAACACTTCATCGCTGAACTGAGGATCGATTTTAATATTGGATATCGCCTTTATAAACCTTCACCGGCCTGTAGCCACTTCAGGATTCAATCTTCAAAGTGGATAATTTGGATCTAAGTAGTGCGTAAATTCGTGTATAAAGAAAAACATTGTATTTTGAACTATAATGTCATGTAAATATTATTTAAAATACTTAGTTTTGCTACTAAAAATCATTCCTCATCTTCGCTTTTCTATTTAAAACTATATATATATATATATATATATATATATATATATATATATATATATATATATATATATATATATATATATATATATATATTCAAGGGGTTTGAAAAGTCTGGGCAATGGGGCAGTACCATGTGCATAATGTACTTCACAATGTGTACCTAAAACAACCCGCCATTTCTGATTGGATAAACCTTTTGAGATGCGGTTTGCGGCATTCAACTCCACTAAGTGAGCTCTTTCAAATGAGAAACCATGTTTTCATTTAAGATTTCCATGTTTTTCTCTGTGGGCCGTCACCCCATGGTTTGTCATGTCATGGTAATAGCAAGGAAAATACTTTACATAGCCATATGACACTGTGCAAAGTTTATAGATGTTATCTGCTATGGTTTGTAAAATATTAAGCCGTACCCAGACTTTTCAAACACACTCACACACACACACACTGGCGCTGCAAGCGTCTAGAAGGATAATGGCGTTAGTCTACCGTCTGATTACCCCACACATTGCGAGTGCATTCCGCTGGTGTCAGAAATCGCAGTATGCGTAATCGAGAACCTAGCTGAGGTGCGGAGATCTCTCTATGAACGTTGACATATACGCTATATACATGTATATATATATATATATATGTATATTATATATGTATTATATTTATATATATGTTATATATATAATATATATAATATATATAATATATATATAACATATATATAATATATATATTATATATATATATATATATATATATATATATATATGTTACATATAATATAGATATGTAGCGTATATGTCAACGTTCATAGAGAGATCTCCGCACCTCAGCTAGGTTCTCGGTAGGCACCACTTGGCGATTACGCATACTGCGATTTCTGACACAAGCGGAATGCACTCGCAATGTGTGGGGTAATCAGACGGTAGACTAACGCCATTATCCTTCTAGACGCTTGCAGCGCCAGTGTGTGTGTGTGTGTGAGTGTGTGTGTGTGTATGTGTGTGTATGTGTGTGTGTGTGTGTGTGTGTGTGTGTGTGTGTGTGTGTGTGTGTGTGTGTGTGTGTGTGTGTGTGTGTGTGTGTGTGTGTGTGTGTGTGTGTGTGTGTGTGTGTGTGTGTGTGTGTGATTTTGAGATCTTAACGGAACTCTTAACGGTAGACTAAAGATACTAAACATCATTTTCACAGTAAATGACTCTTGTTTGTTTTACAGTCAAACTATAAGTCAAATTTCATAACACGGATTGCCTGACAGTTATAATAGCGAAACCCAAATGAAACATTTAGTTAATTAATAAAACATAAATTAGACCAAATGAGCCGTCTTTCTACATAGATATTAGGGGAAATATTATATGTATACTAAACAATAGCGACTTCATTTTAAAATTAAAGATAGATATAGATTTTAAACAATCTATTTTAACAATAGAAAACCACATGAGGAAAAATTGCATTACATATAAACATGTAATTAAAATTTACTCATCCAATGCTAGATTACATAAAACATATTATATAGTCTGACAAGTACTTAGTGAAGAGCTAAAAGAAAATGCTGAAGTCCTGAATTGTGTCGTTTAATTGAAGGGGTCCAGGAACAATCCAGTTTGTACATTTCACTCAAGCGTTTTTTAATACGAAAGCCTTCGTAGCTTGTTGAACACAAACACTTCTAGAGTTGTGTTTCTCCATAACATAATTGGAAACAGCAAAGAGGAAACACAAAGCATCGTGCAATAGTTGCACTAACAAGGCAGATGCACGCTCCACTTCAGATCGGTGTGGGAGACTATGTTCTTGTACTCCTCGCACTAACAAACTTGTCAGCCACTGAACAATACTTTACGTTATGTAGGTCGTAGCTTTACCATCGTAACCTATTAGAACTTTCTTTTACACATTCCTACAAGCGCGATATCGTTAGAAATTCTATTCCTTCGATGATTAGTGCATTCTATATTTTGTTCTCGATTGGAACTCGTCGGGATTTGAACCCGAGATCTCTCTATGGAAGAGGATCAGACTTCATTAGACTCCAAAATAAATATACAAACTTCTTACAAATAATTTACTCGTACTAAACCTTTAGAATGAAAATATGACGATTAGTATTGTCAATTGCCTATCGTTTTTATACTATCACATATTTGTAGGAAAACTTAATAAATTAAAAAATACAATCTTTTCATAAAAATCTTTGATTATTTATTAAAATATCATACACGCCAATACTTAGTGAAGTTATCAAATATGGTGCAACACTTTTCAAATGGCATTACTTCTTGAGAGTATATTTTGGTCAGACAGCCAATATTCAAAACTATCTTGCAGTTGTATTAGCATAGATTTATGAAACAAAGTAACAATGTTATGTTCGTATACGTGTAAGAATCTGTTTTCCGTAGCATGTATATGGAATAAGGTATCAAGAGGATTATGTAACACACAATTACAGGGCAAAGTCACAATGGCTATATCACTCGGTTTAAGGCGGGCAGGAACACTAGCGTTGAGAACATTTACATAGAAATTACATCTGGTTATGTCAGGCGTGTAGAACGACCTGACTTATGTTCACCACCTTCACTTGCAAGCAGAACAATACTCGCCTACTCTGAAAACATTGTGGATAGTCACATTTTTACGACACATGTACCATTTAAATAAATAAAATTAAATAGTGTACGATTGGTAGATTTTCAACAGTTGATTCATTTCAGATATGGATGTACTAATTGAAATATTTCAATTTATAATTTATTATATGTTGCACATATTTTATATGGATTATGTACACAATCCTGAATACCGAAACTTGTGGAGGCTATAAAAACCAGCCCTATTAATTAGAAAAATCAAATAAGTTTGTTGGTCAGCTTGGTACGACATTACTCTCCAATGTAGAGGCTGTTCAATATTGAACATTTCAGTATTTATGACCTTATGACCATTTCGCACACGCGTAGTTGGATCGCTGTATTTCTAAAATAAATCATATTAATGTTTCAGTATTCAAAAAAGCAACCTATTTCTTCCGACTGAGCCAGGACTATACTTTTACGTCATCTAATTTTGTAAATTATAAACCTTAAAATTAAAAATATAATTTC
The DNA here is from genome assembly GCF_021130785.1 of Homalodisca vitripennis. Lineage (NCBI taxonomy): Eukaryota > Metazoa > Arthropoda > Insecta > Hemiptera > Cicadellidae > Homalodisca > Homalodisca vitripennis. The sequence goes on from NC_060208.1 coordinate 226,767,034, forward strand.
CGTCATTTATAGATTTATTAACAAAAATATATTTGTCGCCTGTTTCTCCACTAAAATATATATTGGTATTTAGGGTTATAACTACATGATTTATTAGTAGTTCTACGCATAGTCATTATTGCTCCCATATTATAATGTCGATATTAGAATGAAAACATGTTATTTAACAGAAAGTGATTGTTGTAGTTCGACATCAAATTAGTCATAATTAGTGTATATGCTTTTGAGGGAAGTGGGAGTTTAACACTTTTGTGATTGATGTTGGGAAACACAACTATTTTTTTATATACCGCTGTAGCAGTTTTATTACTACGTTACTCTTGAGTTTATTAAAATTACAAAGTGTCACATAAGTGATACATTGAGTCAGAATGTATTTAAAGGCAACATGTACAGTTGATAATAATCCTTTAAAGGTAATAACCCAGAATCAAAACATTGTTCTAATTATAATATTCATAAGTTTTTTTGGTTAATGGTCTAAATCATAGAACATGACCAGGCATTATTTCATGAAAAAATTTAAAATTTTTAGAATATCTTCGAGTTTTGATGTGATCAATAAACGTAATAATTCCAAACACTCCTGATAATACACTGTTACATAAATTAGAAATGTTTATGAGTTCTCCAAATATTGAATTTTCCAACATAAATTTAAAAATTTTATTTACACTAAATCTTCTATGCCAATTTAATATATCTAGTATTGGCACGTCTATTAAAGTAACGTGTAATAAAGAATTTGAGTCTTTTCGTGTTCAGAGACTTTATTTTTCATTTAAATTTTATGTATTATTTGACTAAATCATTAATAATTAGAGGTTCTAAATACTTCCGATTAGAAGCAATAGCAGTTTGGACAAGACCCCTATGCCTTTGCGCATTCCATTGAAAATTTGCAAACTGTCAAATTCCACTGTTAATTTTAGGAAAGTTTATTCTGGATAGTACAATTAAGCATTGTTTATAGGTAAGAGCCTTCTCTATTCGAGAATTGAAAATACTATCTATTCGACCATCTCAGACTTTATAAAAATGTATTGAAAATTTTTAATAAATTATAACTGACGAACAATCTAGTAACCCAACCTATTGTATCATCGGGATGAAAATAAATCCAAATAATGATTGGTAAATTCATTTGTGGAGTTTTTTTTTTACTTTTGCTACCATTTATCTTGCAAAAACCGAATAAATGTACAGGAAAATTAAACGAACCACTTCATTGAAATATCAAAATTTAAAAATTTTTTGGACGCAATTTTATTCCGTGCAATATTTAATATGTATAAAGAATATTTTTAAACTTATTTATTCATGATAATTTTTCTTTTATACTACTCGTTTAGAAGTTAGAGCCTATTTAATTTTTTAATTAAACATTTTTCCACATTTAGGGACCATTGAGTATGAACTTTAAATGTGAGAGAAATATCTAATGACGTTATTTTTAAGGGAGCATCAATAAGAATGGAGGATTGGAGTGCTAAAGATGTAATCTTCCACTTTAATTGTCGCCTCTGAAGATCATTATATCCTGTGAATTTTCTTTTGGAATTAAGCAGTATAATTAAAAGTCATAATGTAGTAAATATTTACATTGAGGAATATAATTGTAATCTATAGAGTTAGAGTATGAATGATTTTCTAAAAGTAAATACAATTTCATGTTATATGAATAGTATTAAGAATAAAGTTTTGACCTACTTAGAATCTGTCTGTCACTTTGCTGTAGGCATGGTGACAGCCGGGGCACGACATTTCTACTATACTAGGCATGTAGCTATGCAGACCATTTATTTAATTCATAAACTAGTATTTGTGTTTCTTTCTATATTTTTGTGAAACAAAATAAAAAATATATTAATTTACAATTTAAATTGACACACACATATGCTGTAAACGCTTAGTTTACTTGCAGTCCTAACTGTAGTTCCTAATCAATTATTTTTATAGTTGTAGTAACTATGAAAAAAAGAAATCCACAAAATAAAATAATATCTAATCCGCAGTTATTTTTCCATCAAGATAAACAGATAACAGTGGTAGGGGAAGTTGGTTGACATGTGAGAGCGATTATATGCCAGGGGTCAGTTACGAAGGTCAGGCCTACTTACCCAAAGCGATAACTTGGTTTGTTGTTTACTTCAGTCAATCAGTACGGAGCTACGGGCATGTAGACAAGTTCTTACATGAGTGATGCTCACACTTCGTAACACGAGCTAGTTTTATTGTAACGTCTTGACCGAACTTCTGCTGAACTGCTGTTATATATAACATCATCTTTCATAAACTGAGGGACATCTGATGTATCAGGTAAATATTACTCAAAGTGTGGAATATAACTATATTACATAAGTATATTGTTGATACGTCACTAGACAACATAACTTATGAATATCTTCTGAGGAACACATTACTTATATTATTAGAGTATAACATTAAACATATAATTTAAACGTATATACTTAAGTTATTAGTGTTTGGATGATAAGCAAGACGGCATATTCTAAATATGGTAACTGTTTTCGTCTTTATAATCAATCTAATGCTACTAGTAATTTTAATAAAAATATTTTAGTTATTTTCATATTAATTTAAGTAGGATATATTGTTCTGTTTCTGGTGCTCAGACTACTTGTTGGAAATAATAATAATAATTGAAATGCTCATTCTATAGCAAAAAAGAATATTAAGATAATTCATTTTATGTTATATGAGAAATGGTGATAATACAACGCACATATAAAATTACGAGTAATCAGTCAAATATATCTTCAGGTTATTTGATTAAGTAATGTTTATTCCAAAAACAGTTTTGAACTTTATTGCTACTGAAATTCTTTTAAGCTGAAGTGTTATATTTAAGTATATTTGACGTTTATTTTTTGCACCTAGAGTTGATTAAAGACGAATTAGTTGATGAACTCATGCTTACAATACAAGTAACCCTTTGGACAAAAAGGTGAACAAAATTTTGTACTTATTTTGTACAAAGGTTGTATAAATTTTAAACACTATGCAAATAATATTTCTGTATTTAGCAAATTTTAATAAAATTTGATTTTCCTTATTAGAATATCATCCATAGTAAAAATATCCTAAAGTGGTCTTATAAAATATTACTGGCAGCATGTTTAATTATACATATTTATACCAGTAATGTTTACTTTAGGATGACTTCCAAACAAAAGTTAGAATTATTCTAAATTATTTAAGATTTCATGTGTATAACATCCAATTTTGTACGATTAAGGTTACACTTTCCTTTTCCACCAAGCCCTTAAGGTTTTAATAAATATCGCAACTATATACAGCGTGGTCCATGTTTACTTAATTTTACTTTCGCAACTTTACGAAATTCGAAAATAATATGTTTACTGCATTTGTTATCTTTATGTGTCAATAAACGTTTATATAATCTCCTTTCCTTACCACTTTTTCGTTTATGGAATTAAAAAATATTTTTATAAATCATGGATATATGATACGTCAATGACCAAAACTCATTTTATACTTAAAAACTTCGTAAAGTAAACAATTAATTATACAGGTTGGCTAAAAGTAAAGTTGTCATTCTTAGCTTGTCAATAAATGTGTTCTGTGATCACGTTTGAGAAAATTCTTGCATATTGGTATTTAAACTTTAAGGTTATGGGTGAATTAAGATGTATATTGTTCCAATAAAGTTATATTAAGTCTCAAAATATTGTACGACATAAGCAAAATTATAACAGGCTTGAATTAAAATTATCGGTTTGTATTTGTCCAAAATATTTATGTAGTATAACACTGTAGTGTAACAAGTTCATTATTTAGGCTAATTTACGCAATATATAACCTAATATTTGTAAAATTGACATGCATAATATACGTATTGTGATTTAAAATCGTTAAAAAAGTACTATAAAAAGAGAATATTTATATTTTAACTGTCTTGCAGTGTAGAGATAACCGGAATATATTTTATAATTGTATTAGACATTTGAAATTTTTGCTCGTATATTGTTAGATTACAATATACTCTTGACACATACAATAGAATGCAGATAGCATTCGTGAAATGGTAACTAATCTATTGTTATGAATTTAAAATAAAACAAGTATAAAGATAGTAAATACAATTACCTTAACTCAGTTTAAACGTCAAACTTAATATTGAATTACTTATTAATATAACGATCCGGAACATTTTCCAGATAAAATTATTGCAGTTTAGTATAACTTAAATTCATTTTCAGTTTTTTGATGTTATAAAATAGTTTCCTTTCTAACCTTTAAAACCTAATATTTATTTCTTAGTCATTTAGTATTTCCAAACTAAAAGAAATCCAATAAGCACTAATGTTCCTAGTTAAAAGCTATTGCTATAAGTATTATCTTATATATAAGGTTTCAAGAGGATAGCCGCTCGGAGTTATAAAAAACTCTTATGTATGACATGTTTCAAAGATAAAAATCAAAGAGTAATATTTGACCTCATGAGCTATGTACGATAGGTTTTGTATTTTCACATGTTTTGCTCCTTTCGTAGGATCTGAGTTGTAATAAACTTGTTTTAAATTGCATATATTTTTGTTTGGCAAATGTTAAAGACGGTTATATTATAAGTCGTTAATTAGTTAGGGTGTCTTATGAACTGTCAAGGAAACTGTAAATTCTATTTTTATAATTGGTATATTTTAAATTCATTATGCTGTATTTGCTACCGTTTCACGGATGCATGATATAGGTAATATCTTGTATTTTTAAAGAGTTTACTAATTACTTAATATAACTCAGTGTAAAAAATCCATACGAGATTACGGTGTTTTTATGTCCAATAAAATTGAAAAAAATATTTTCCAATTCTATGTACCACTGTATGATAGTTGATATAAACCTAAAGAAAACTTTACCATTGTAAAACATTTTTAATCAATCTTGTTACCATTCATAATTTATAAGATTACTTTATGACATGCTTATTTTAGACTAAGTCTGAATTAATAAAAATACAATTTTCTTAATATTGCTGAATACGGAAGTATTATTTGCAAAATGCTAAAGTATATGTTAATATTTGCATATTTGAACCATATTGATGTCAAAACGATTTTATAGTATTTTCTAAAATACATACAGCATTTTTGTATTATTTTAATTCCATATAAAGAAAATATAAAGTAAAAATCTACATTTGTAAAACCATTTACGTACTATAAACAATTTGATATATTGTGAGGTATTAAACGAGAGCTTCCCAGATTTTGAAAATCTTTGGCGAACGTCAACGAAGCCTTTAGGCTTCAGAGACTGATAACATATGGTTTTTATCTGTCTGGCCGCATAATATCTCGAGAGTGAATTGATATTTTGCATGACGCATAATTTTCTATATAAGCAACTTTAACTTCGATGATGATCCATATCATTCCATGTGATTTGGCTGAGCATTGTAATACACACTTTTAGATTTGACATTAGGTTTATGGGTAAAAATCATTGGAACATGAAGATCAGAGAGCTAATAAATTTGTAACACATTTAATACAATCATATATCATTTTAACATGTGGCTTAGTAAGGCATGTAGCCTATTAAAGTAAGCTATAACTTTAACTTTAGCATGCAAATATATATATATATATATATATATATATATATATATATATACACGGAGGATATACATGGTGTTCATAAAAGGGTGTCACAAACTTCATTGGCTGATAGTTTTCATAAGTTTAAACAAAAAATGCAATAAGAATATGTCGATAAATGTCTCGTTTAATCGCTAGCCGCAATTTCGTATTTTTTATAAAAACTTATTATCTCTATAACTAGTTAAGCTAAAAAGGCAAATTTTAACACATAGGTTTGAAATGATATAAGAAAAGTTTAGACAGGAGCAACAAACAACACATACCTCACAACTGTGACAAGTTTGGCGCTCCCGGCTTGTGCAAGCGTGGTTGTGCTCGCTTATGCATTGACAGATTTCGTTGAAACAAGTACCGTTGGGATTGTAATAAAATAGTTCAAATATTTGATGTCTACTAAATTTTTAATAACTATACTAGGTGTTTTTTTTATTTTTTTTATTTTTATTTGACTTTAACATTTATTCAACAGACGACATTTTGTTCATATAAGTGAAAATAATACAATTATTTTCCAAAGTTTCTTATTATCTATTTAAACGTAGCTTTACTAGTATTAGATATAACATTTTTAATAGAAAATTGTGGCTTGCATGTAAACAAGACATTTCTCTACCTATGCTTATTTGAGGTTTTTTTTTAAATTATGATTTTCTGACACTCTTTTGTGAACACCCTGTGTATGAAGATCGAATTATTTTTCAACAGCTGCTTTCACCCTAAACATTAAAGAGCGCCATTACATAAAGTTTAATACTTTTTTATCAAAGCACAACAAAGAATAGAGTTCCGTTATGTTGGTTAATTTGTATTAGCCACAAGGTTAATTGAATATGAGCGTTGTTAATTAAGATCGAAGCGGTTTCAAACCCAAGTTTCTGCAGTCCTGATATTACATATATTAATTGATGACCTATTTTAAAGTTTAGCTACGATAACCACACATTGTTTGTATAGTAGATTAAACTGCGGTCTATTGTTATTCCATACACTAACTATTTTCCATGTTAGCACTAATTGATTTCGGGAGTCACGTAGATAAAAAAAACCTGTTGCAATTTTATAGGTACTTAAAATTATGTAACTCAAAATCTAAAAGTATTTTGTAAAATATTAAACATAGATAAACAGGTCTGCTGATTATTTATATGGATTTTAAAAGCAATATAAATGCTAAGTAAATAAAAACCTACCAAGTTAAATTATTTGGCTGATTTGTGTCTAACAGGGTGTGGATATACTTGTTTATTATTCCATATCATATCAATGGGTAATCTTGTTTAGTTGGATAATCCAATCTAGTAAGATATTAATAGTATTTTTAATAATATTTAACTTTGTATTATACACTTATTGGAGGTGCTTATGGAATATGTGGATCCTGTTGCAGAGCCTGCGGTTAACATTTTCTAACCTAAATTCTTTTCAACAAAACTAAGTTTACAACCAAATAGTAACAAAAGTTTTTGAAGTGCAAGTTGTATAAAACACTGGGAAAAACAAGAGAATTGAAAATAAACTTTGAAGTGTAACTGTGTGTAAGGTCATTCATTATATAATACTATATTCTGGAATTTATCTTGGGGCAATTAACTTTTTATAACAAATTAAACAATGTAACAAAAATAACAAAAATTTGAATATAAATAAGTAACGAACTTTTTGTGGAAAATATTTGCTTAATACAGTTAGTTATTTAATTAAAATTCACAGTTTTCACACAGCTTCAAATAGTTACAGACCCTCGAAAACCATTTGAAATTCTTATCACTGCCACTTTTGTAACATTTATGTAACTAGATTGTGTCCAAAATTGTTCCTTTGTATACTAACTTATAAGATAACCTTTTACGAATAATTGGGTAAAGGCCATTGGTCGGTGGTTTGCGTATCGGTTTGGGTTTCTACACTAATTAATGGTTCTTCTATTTGTTGCGTTCTTATAATAGATTTTTTATATTTGATACGTTTCGTTGTATAACATATTTCTATTATACAATGCATCATATTTTTCAATAATTGGAGGCTAAATAATTGCATTATAGTTATATTATTTTACAGGCATCATTGTATAGTAAATCAATTAATAAATATTATATAATGTTGTTATCTGACATAGTTCAATAAAGCTGAAGCTCAATATTAGAAGTAATTAAGAAAGAAAATAATATCAGCAAAGAATATTGGATTAGATGATCAAATGGCTGCCTGTATGTGATCCATATTATGTAAGAATCCATATTTGATCATGATTAAAGTACCTTGACAAATATGACGTCCAGCGTAACTGCGGGAAGCCAGTTTCTACCTTGATGGAACCTTAGACTTGTTAAGGCTGTAAACGAACTTAAAATAGCTATTAATTTATCGTGCAGATTTTAGTCCAGTTACGAGATAGTTATCCTGGCCGTGTTTGTAAAAATATAAAAGTACATCAACTCAGATATTCTTCACGTATTTCACCTCTGTACATTAAAAAACGTTAGGTAAACACAAATGCTCCTATAGATGTTACATAACGTTTAATTAAGTCTAAATTTAATATTAAATTTTCTTATTCTAATATTCCTGGGAGATTGTCATAAAAATATGAGTAAATAAATATATTTGCTTGAAGCTCTTTATAAGGTAATCAGTTCATCAGATCTTAATATTATCATAAGATTTTATCTCTATATTATTTATGGAGTTACGTACATCCCATGAAGCAGTTACATCTTAGGGCCAAGAACACTGCATTCTGTAACATTATTGACAAGTAACAACCTCTTTTTTATGTTATAATAGCCAGTTCATTTAATTTGTTTATCATGGACAACAGAAACATGTTCACTCATTACTAAGATGTATGTTCATGGAAGTAGCGTTTACATAATTTACATCCATTACATAATAAAGGAATAAACATTTCAAAACAGTGACAACAGTTTACTTTCATAAATGAATATGAAATCAATTTCGTGTAATTTCATAAATGAATAATCCCCTGCGTGTGCCACGAAATTAACAAATTAAATTGTTTTAAAATTCCATTTTTATATTATTGAGTGCTGAAAACAGTAGAGAACAGATGGTATTGAAAATAAATATGTAACATCTATCAGACACGATAAACAGTTAGTGTTTCGAACCCCGTGTTGTAAATAGGATATTATAAAGAAAGGAATTTAAGAAATTATTGGTCCTAATATAAACGTAATCAAAAGTAAGTCTAAAATTATTAACACATTCAATTGTTAATAATACAATTTGGGATTAGGAGTAAATTTGGAAAAGGTCATAAGAGATAAGTACTTTGTCCTAATTTCAATCACTGGGGATTTTTTCAAGGTGCATTATTGAGTGTAGAAAAACTTTAGTCAACAAACTACTTGCTTTGCTGTAAAAGCATAGGTAACCAACTTTAAAAAACTTAATACTTGGAATTTTACAACATTTATTTCAGAATTTATAAATCACTCTTATATTAAATTCCATGAGACTTGTATATTAACCTTGCCTAATATGTTATATTAATGTAGTGATCAAGGATAATTGTCAATTAATGACATTTATAAGCATATTTGTAGCACCAAAACTCTTATTAGTGTTAGAGGGTTACAACCGCAAGGGCTATATACTCAAGCAGTGTCCTGGGTATCGCTAATTACCTCAACCATCCCTAATGTGCGTGATGGCCACTTTGGTGATCAATACATCCGAATCCCATATTGCAGAAGGAGGTTTACAACCGCAAGGGCTATATACTCAAGCAGTGTCTTGGGTATCGCTAATTACCTCAACCATCCCTAATGTGCGTGATGGCCAATTTGGTGATCAATACATCCGAATACAATATTGCAGAAGGAGGTTTACAACCGCAAGGGTTATATACTCAAGCAGTGTCTTGGGTATCGCTAATTACCTCAACCATCCCTAATGTGCGTGATGGCCACTTTGGTGATCAATACATCCGAATACAATATTGCAGAAGGAGGATTACAACTGCAAGGGCTATATACCCAGGCAGTGTCTTGGGTATCGCTAATTACCTCAACCATCCCTAATGTGCGTGATGGCCACTTTGGTGATCAATACATCCGAATACAATATTGCAGAAGGAGGTTTACAACCGCAAGGGCTATATACTCAAGCAGTGTCTTGGGTATCACTAATTACCTCAACCATCCCTAATGTGCGTGGTGGCCATTTTGAGGATCAATACATTCAAATCCAATCTTGGTTCGGTTTAGTACAGGTCAGTTAGGTCCCCGGACGATGAGAAGACTTCTATGTAATCATAATTATAGAATAGGGATAACTAATTATGAAGTTAAATCGACTGCTGTTAAGAAACTAATCAATATTTCAAACAATTTAATCGTTAAGATAACGTATCCCAGACGTATAATGATAAAGGATATTCAAGTTTTCAAGTGCATTACCAATTGGAACGGATCGTGGTGGGATCGTAAATAACACCTTTGGATAGACAATTGAACAACTATGTCAGCCTCTTTAGTGGTAGTCTATAATGACGCTCAGAAAAATCCCATAGGAAGCGACTATCCCATTATCAAACATAATGTTCATATAATCAGTCAAGGAAACAATTTATATGTAAAGAGAAAGTTTAAATACAAATGTTGAAGGGAATAGCTTAAATAATTCTTGAGAAATCTTTCTCAAGAGAGATATGAGCTTCGCTAACGCCCAGCCAAATATCCTGGATGGACATACATTATCATTAAACTTGGTATTGCCTAGTTTAAAAGAAGCTCTTGCAAAATTTTAAGTCTATAGGTCCATTTGTAATCGATATATCGTGTGGCAAACAAATGACACATTTTCCAGCAATCTTTGTAACACTCAGCCAATTATGTTGACACACAGGCAAAGTTACAAAAGGAAAGTTCTTAAAGGAGACGCGATTAAGTCTTGTTATCTGTACTAGTTTTTATGATCAGCTTACATATTCTAGTAACTGGTGGAACAAATTATATGTTAAGCATATAAACGTAATATTTCTCTTCCTCCTTCCCTACGCGCACACACGAAAAAAAACATAAATTTACACAAACATACGTGTTCTTATGTGAATCCATATCCTCGTTTTAAGAATGGGCTATAAAATGGCCCGTATATTAAGAAACTTCTGATATGTTTGTAGAAATATTAATTGTTCCATATGCAATTAATAATTACTAGGAGGTAAAACTTTTAATAGAGGCCTATAAATGAAACTTGAACATTGTTATCACAGGGAGTAATTCTGAGTAGTATCAGTTGTAATAAGCACACTAACTTATCAGTCCAATAGTTGTGCAATGTATTGTCCAGCCATATCAGATGTGGACTCAAGTAATAACCTAACCAGACCTCATTCCGTTGCATAAACAAATGTTGATTAGACAAAGCAAACAACGACAATGAATTGGCACATTTGTCATTGCCTGACGTATAGCTGTAGCATCAAAATTATATTTACGTCTGTTTTGTTTCAGACAATACTGGTGAATATTTTTTTGAGTTGTGTAATTTATTTTGCTTATATGAAAATTCTGTTTGAAGTTTTGATGTTTTCTTATTGGTTGACAAACTTGCGTTTTAAACGTATTGAAATTAGTTTTAACCTTTAAAATTGCTCAAATTTCTTGAAATTATATTTTTAACTATACAAAGTAGGATAACTCTACACTACGTGTTGTTCAATACGCTTCGCTGAAGTGACAAGCAAAATTTCAAGTCTATCCTCATTAGGCTACAATGTTGCAATTTCACATGGTAAATATCATATTGTTGCATTCATTTCTTGGAAATTTATTTGTTCCGAAATTTTCTCTTCACCATCACGGTTAAACATAAGACTAATGCAAACATTTTTGATGATGCTCAGCCAAATCCTATGTTGTGACATGTCATAATGTCAAGTCTAAAGTTTAGTTCGTTCTCTATGTATCGTGATGCCTGGTAGAGAGACAAACATAAATAAAGATCTCCAGACCTAATAAATAGGCTTCGCTAACTTTCAGCTAACTACCATAGCGAATATATTTTATAATTCCACCGTAATTCTTAAAAAAATACTTAAAAACCTATTTAGCGCCATTTTAAGTTACGGTACTGTTACCATATGAACCTATTTAAAAGGATTATCCAAGAATTCTATTCTTAAGAAAGTGTTGATTCTATATTTAATAATATAGGATTGTTTCATTTTAAGAAATTATGAATGTAGTGGACTTATATAAATTCATATGATTTGTTTTACTGTGTTGCAGACAATGTGGCTTAAAGTATTCGTTGTTTTGACCTTTCTGGCGACTCTCTGTCACGGTGCCAACATTCTAGCGTTCCCTGTAAGCAACAGTTACAGTCACTTTATAGTCATGGAGCCGCTATTCAAAGAGTTGGCCGCTAGAGGTCATCAGGTCACCGTGGTCAGCAGTTTTCCCCAGAAACAGATTGTGAAGAACTATTATGACATCGATGTCGGCTACCTCATGCCTCCAATTCGGAGCAACTTCTCCTTTGACATGGTAAGTAAGTTATTTTACATTTGGTAATGATCAGGTTGATAGGTCCTGTCGGTACGATAGACAATACTAAATATGTGAATAATAACGTATCGTATTATGGTAACCGCGGCATTAAGAACTTACATGTTACAAATGTAATGTAGTGTTTCGTGCATTTGTTAGCAAAGTTTTATTTTAACTTTGAAAGCCACAAGTCGAATATATGTCACTGGAATAAATTAATAAATTCGTGATTATAAAACATATTACCATTCATAAAACGGTTTAGATAGTACACTATTGAATCCGTTAGATATATATCAAAATGTTCTGGTAGCATAGTCGTACCAAAATTGATAGGATAACAGGTTTACGGATATTTGCCACCGTTATGTGTTACAAAAAGTATAGCAAGGTAATCAGTGTATGAAAAGGTATAACGATGGCAAATGTCCGAAATCATGTGATACTTTCAAATCTTTCATCGTCGATAACAACCTTTAAACTAAGAACAAAATTGATAGCTGTGCCAGTTATCGTACAGCGTCCATAAATAACCATAATAAAACACAAAGTGACAATATATGGCAATAATAATTAAAATTTTCGCATTTGCCAGATTCTCATCATCTAGGAAAACTACATCAGAAATGTCGTTTGTAAGAAAACTCAACTAAACTTTCCATTAAAGAGACGTCTATCTTGCATTGCTAATCTGAAATCGTTACATGTAAAAAGGTCTAATTTGCACGAAGTACTTTAATTTACTAATTTAAACGAAGTAGGGCAGGTGCACTTCGAAGTAGCCAAACCTAAATATAATTATTTTTAAATGTAGGAATTAGACATGCATATTCCTTTAATAATTTGTTCTCTATTATATTGGATTATTACCTGCAGATGTGTAATAAAGTTAGTTATAAGAAATATGTGCATTTTTTATTATATAAAAGTTAAACCGTAATCAAATTAACTAGTATGAGTGCACAAACTTTCTGAATCCAATTAAAGATACGACTTTATATAGAACAAACAATGTACAAAAATTCATTTATTATAACTCTTGATTCTGAATCTGATCCTTTTCCTAACTAGGCAACAGACATGGGAAAGAACCCTCTAACGAACATGAAGCAGATATGGGACGTAGGTAACAGGATATGTGATACGGTACTATCTAGTGGAGAACTCAGGGAGTTGTACAACTCCACGGCCCACTTCGACCTCGTCATCACACATTGCTTCGCCTACGATTGTTTCGCCGTGTTCGCCCACAAGTTCAACACCCCCATCGTCACGATTGTCACTGCCTCTGCCCTGCCATGGTCCAACCCTCGCGTGGGCAACCCCGACCACCCTGCCTACATCGTCAACAACTACATCAACTCCCACGAGGACATGACCTTGTACCAGCGCACCGTGAATACTCTCGCCTGGCTGATGTCAACTATCGCCATCCATCCTCTCAACTATGACCTGAACAACGCGCCCATTCAGCACTACCTCGATGCCTCTGCTCCGACCGTCCAGGATATCATCAGCAGCAGGACTTCCTTAGTCATGGTCAACAGTCATTTTTCCATGCTCCAGTCCAGACCTCTGGTGCCTAACTTTGTGGAGATCGGAGGGATTCATATCAAAGATGCCAAACCTATCCCTAAAGTAAGTTTAGTAACGGGTACGTATTAAATATATGCAAGAATTTACATTCCTAATTAATATTATAAATGCGAAAGTGCCTTTGTTTGTTTTTATTTCAAGCGTTAACTTTTTAACCATTTGTATTGAAATTTACATGGACATTCTTATTGTCCCTGGGATGAATATATAGGCTTATTACTATTTCTAAAACCCCTCTGGACTACATTCCACTGGACTTTAAAGTAGCGAAAAGTCCCATCTTAATCTCTAAAGTTATATTATATAGAATATTAATTAAAAGAGCATGTCAAACGTAATCAACTGTTCTGTGTAAACATTGTTTATTAGTTTCAATTTGCTTAAATTTGTAGTTTTTTAGTAAATAATCTAAGGAATATTACATATTTTTAACGTGGTTTTAGATTTTAGGGATTGGGTAAGTACTCGTCTAACTTACACAATTATCTTTTAGATAAGATACTCAGCAGTCTGCAGGAATTATGATAGATGATAGTTTTCTGGACTGTGCTTTCGAACTACTGTACCAATTCCAGATCTAAATGTTCTAAAATATTAAACACGTTTTTATTTTATCAAGAAACAAACAAAGAACAAAGAATTTTATCAAGAATAGTGTCGTTGTTGACTTACTTTTAACTTTATATTTTTAGCAAATATTAAGTATTAAATCTAAAAGACAATTCCCTATCTAACTTTTACTATAAACGTTAAGACTGGTATAAAACTCATCTTCGTTCACTTGTAATAGAAGCAGGCTTGTCTGATCTGTGATCCGTGATCGAGAAACAAGGCAAATTCACGTATTAAAAACATACTAAGAACAAAGTAAAGAACATACTTTAACTATGGCAAAATTTTCTTGCGTATTTCCTGATCGTGGCAACCAACAAAGGAAATATAATTCACTCTAACCAGCAGTGGTTATACGCATGCAACGCTTACTAAATTAAGTGCAAAGAGCAGGTGACTGCTAGCAGTGCAGATGTAAGACGCAACATAGCAGCATATAGCTGCTTATTATTGTATTTTCTTGATTATGAAAGGGCAAAATCAGGTATGGAACAAAAATTACTAACATAAAATTAAATTAAAATGACAATAGTTATGCAATTTTAACATATTTTCTTGATTTTAGGAAGAAGGTAAATTCAATTGAAATATGTTTTAAGCAATAATAATGTGTTACAACTGGCTTAGGCTTACAGCAAGATTACATGAATATAACACCGATAAATAATAACTATAAAACACGTCTTGACACCAGGAAAGTTCAGAGAGTGGGGGCTCCGAAATAAAGGCACCTTTAATCCTTAATCTATGGAACATAAGTTTGAAGGTAACATTCTAACTGTTACTGTTGGTAGGACTAATTTTTAAGCTCAGTGTTTGTCGAACAAAGGAGATCCTCGATTGTTGTTGCTGGACTAATTTAGTAGTTTTTCGACATAATATTACTGACGATGATATGTAGATAGTTGATTCGCCTTCCACCGTTGAAGAATCAAAGTGTTCTTAATATAAATTAATACTCTATAGATTCGTAATCCTATGTAATATGGTATATCTACATACACTATAAACCATTTTCTGTCAGTATGAATTTAGTCAAAAATCTTTCGGTAATATCAATAATAATAGCCCGTTAGATAACGAGAAATAATAAGTAATATCGAGAACTGGTGATTAATCATTATTAACCAAACATAGGAAGGCAAGCAATCATTATTTGTTGAAAGATCTCCCCACTGATAGTTACCAAATAATTACAGTATTTGATACGATGTTTTCGTCTGACAAATACAAACGGTCCAAAGAGCCAGTCTGCTACCAAGTAATGACTGGCTGCTTCTATTTTTTCCAATTAGATTCTGAGTAATAAATTTAGACTTTTTATGCACGGTGCTCCGTTTGAGGAATTACATACGAGTAATACTTCGTCTGTCTTAGGAATCAGCAACTATAGTAACAATGTGGCCTTCGCCTGGAGGTAAATAATGAATACAAAGTATGTGAATATTTTAAATTGAATACATATGTCTTGAGGATAGTAAAAATGTTTCCACTCTAAATACGTTTAGATTATATAAATACTTTCACATATCCTCGGCTTCGTTCGCAATTTCTATGCAACATTGTATGTCTGAATAGCTCCCACGATTTCAACAACATGATTTATAACGAAAATGTACTACAATGTCGAGGTCCATGTACAATTTCATTACAAGTGGTCGAATATTTTATGCCTGAAAAAGAACCTTATGCACTTTCGCATTTATAATATTATAAGGATTGATCTGTTATTATTTATTACTTTATTATCATTATTATTATATGTTACTTTTGCAATCTCATTGTTTCTGTATTATGAAGAGTCAACATGGCAAAAAAATACGCACTCGATTCATATACATATGAAATATATGAAAGATGCATAGTTGATGGTAGTATGCTAGAATAATAACAAAACAATCACTTTTATCCATTTTAAATTTAGATAAAATCTTTCAGTCAGAATCATAAACACAATGTTTCAGATGGCGATAAACAATATAGATTATCGTGAACTGATAAATAATCAATAATAAACATAGGAGAGTGATAACGACTATTTGTTTTCACATATGCCTCCCCAGACTCCAGATACGGTCTAAAAGTCAATTGATCCAAACAATCATTAGTCATTAATGTTTCATGTATATATATATATATATATATATATATATCAGTTAACCGCCGCTTTGTCCACAATTTAAATAATCATAGCGTTCTTAATTGAAGCACTAGTGATATAATATAATAAAGTACTATGATATTTTCAAACGAAAGTAGGCACATATCTAGTACATTTTATATCATAGTCCATGCTTAAGAGGGTCAAAGATTGAGTAATATAATATTAGCTCTTAATATCTTAGTTAAGATATTTCACGTTTCGGATCACTTGAATGAATCATATTTCCTACATCGTATTAGAGGTTGTCTTTTTGCATTGATTAAGGAAATATATGTATTACATATGCAAGTCACAGAAACCTATTTCAGTCAGGAAACATCTACTTCCGGTCTACGATATTGCCAATGCCTTAGTCGAGTTTTCCTTGTGCCTCTATCAAGAAAATACATGGATATGTAGGTCACAGAATCCAATTTAGGTTAAGCAGCGTCCACTTCCGGCCTTTGTAATCTTTCTGCGATGTAACTCAATTTCAACCGCTATCGGGGATTGAACTCTAAGAAGAATTTAAAACTTTTTTCAGAGCATAAGGTAGTATGTGTGCAAAACTTTATATTTATAGAATATTGAAAACTTGGAACACAATAATCTAGATCTTCCAGGAATTTCATCCATTTTAACTCCTGTGGACCTCATAAAAAAATTTACTTTGTTTCTTGTGAAAATAAGAAACTTATTGTGACAAACGACATGTTTTTTGTAGACGTTCGTGAGTCTATATTTCTGTGTTCCGTTCTGCTAGATTTTAAAACCCTTTTTAAGGCAATAGAAAGGTTTTATCTTCAACAAATCTAATCAAATCAAATTACTCTTTATTTTTAAATGTACAATAATTACAATTTCAAGCTTAACGCCACATGGACCGAGGCCTGTGCATGACATCGAGCTCTTATTTAAAAAGTTTAATAGAACAATCTGTATATATATATATATATATATTTATATATATATACATGTACATACAATAAGCAAAATTCAGCTCACACATTCAGTCTCATGAAATAAAATAATAATTACGACAAAAAAATAAATATCAAAGTAAGCAGTTGAACATGTTACATATGCTGACACGACGGAAAAGCAACTGAAAGTAAGTTACAGTAAAACGTAGTTAGTAAAGTTAAGTGGGAGTGAGGAGAGAGCGTTATCAGAGCCGACCATCCGCAGTCGGGTAGTAATCAGTCGTTTGAACAGACCGGTTGGTTCGGCCCGCAGGTCCCTTATCACTGGAGGTAAACGCCTGTACAACGAACTCGCCACGTAGTATGCGTTTGTGCAGGTGCCTGCACGCCTGTTTATTTTAAAGCCATGAGGACCACACGTGTCACATTTCTACTATCTGAAATATTGGAGAATTAGAAAGGAGTGGGTGATACTTCTGCCCTTTAAATACAGAGACCGTAGAGTTATTCATAAATTTGTATTTTGTTTCCATCAGATACTTTATTATCATCTCATGGAGACAAACATGTTGATGGCACTTGTTTAAGTGTTAGAAACAAACTATTAAAGACGTTATACTAATATTGGTAGTACTTTAGTTACTATAACATTCCTTTTTGGAGCACAAACTTTTATTATTTTAAAACAACAAATAATTTTTGGTTGTAGTATGAATTTATTTCCCATTCCATTTACGCTTAGCTTTTATAAATAATTTGGATTGCAGATCTTATTATTACTATATTGTTGAATAATGATCAAAAATATTGACCGACTATTAATGTTTTACAGGATTTTAAGAATTTCATGGATGATGCTACCCACGGGGTCATTCTGTTCAGTCTCGGGTCGCTGGTACGTGCCAGCTCAATGTCCAACAGCACCTTTCAAGCTCTCATGGGTGCCTTCGCCACACTGAACCAGAGAGTAGTCTTCAAGTTTGAAGAGGACGTTGTGGATGGAATCCCTCCAAACGTCATGGTCAGGAAGTGGTTGCCGCAAAGAGATTTGCTGGGTATGTTAGTCGCGTTGACAACATTATTTTCTTGCTCTTATCTTAAATATCTTACTTAATCTTCCCGTATGAATTCAGTCAAATAATATTTAATATGTTTTGTAGTTTTTAATGTGTATAAAAAATATAAAAATATGGATACTGTAACTAGAATACTGTTTTGAGATTTGAGAGAACTGTTTAATTAGCATAACTTGTTTAGATAAACCAAGTTAGGTCAATTTCTACTTAAATATTCTATTAATTTTGATGAATATAAGAATAGCATTCTTGATTGAACATTTTATTTTGCCCGCTATTTTTTTGTAAAGCGTATTATTTGAAGGTATATAAAAACTGCATTTCTGTCTGTATGTCTGTCTGTGTATCTTTTTATCTGTTCATTTTGAGAACGAACTAACGTTGTAGACTTTAAATTTTGCACGAGGCTTCCTTTCTATATAAGCAATATTGATACAAATGTTGGTGCATGTCTCCTTATGCCAAACTGATTTCAATAGCGATATTTTTACACAATTAGTTATATATTTTAAACTTTGAATTCACTATCAGCGAAAACTCTTGGGGACACGTGGTGATGGGAACTCTTACCTTCTAGCCGAAGTACATGGAAATGTGGACCACAAAGAAATATGAATTTGATACAATATTTGTTGTGATATAGCCGAGCATATTAACCCTCCTGTAAGACTGAGATAATATTGTAAAATGTTTTGAAATAATTCGCGGTGTAGACATTAAGAAGCGTTTACAAGTTAATAATGTCCGAAATTAAATCTTGCAGCGTCTAGGATCAGTAGACCTAAAGAAAGCTTATATTCATATCGGCCACCGTGTCTTGGAACATGCCTTGCTTTGGTAAAAAATATGGGGTTCAACAGGAGTGCATGTATTTAAAACCCAAGGAATATTTATATATAAGTGTAAACCGGCACAGATAACTACGAAATTATATAACTCGTTCTTATATCTAAAACATTATTGCTTCATAATTGTTGAACCCCATTGAAGGTATTGTTGAAGGTAGGTTGAAGGTATTAACCTTAAACCTTTTCAAATTTTCGTGTTACAACTTACAAATATAGAGGGTATCTCTTTAATTAATTTGAAAATCATGCAATCAGTGATTTTCAATACTGTTTACTGTTTTACACAATGTGATATTTTTATTACAAAATTTCGACTGATATTATTATTAAACTCAAGTATTGATTTATGTTCAATTAAAAATCTACATTAAACAGATTTGTTTTATCACAAAAAATAAAATTTCGAGTATAATATTTATATCAATACTGTAAACGTAACACGTTAAAATTACATTGTTTCTTGTTTTCGCACCGTACCAACAATGGTTTTTTTTAATCAACTTAATAATGGAATATGGAATAAAATATAAATAAAACAGGTTGTAAAATTCGATTAAATCCTTCCAATGTCAATTTATCCATTAAAGGAACATAAATAGAGCAAGTTCCCAATCTATCCTTTTAAAGATTCGCCATAAATATTCTGTTAAAGGCACTAAAGTCCTAGTGAAACTATACTAAATAGAAGAATAAAAATTATGTACGCATATATCTAATATGCTCATACGTAAGAGATTGTTTATTAAAAGAAATACACACGCGCGCGCGTGCGCTGAATTGTGCCTGGCGTGGCTTAGGGTGAAACATCATCATCTTGATTTAAATCAAGGTAAAATCAATTCATAGTAAAAAATATATTTCATATATTCACGTTCTAATATTTGTGTAATAAACTTCTAAAGAATTTTAGTAACGAAGATCGAATTGTGTTATAATCCAATTTGACTGAGTGAGCTACATACATAAATATAACGTCGCTGGAAACCACCATTAAAGGACGCAAACAAGCACTAGTCGTCTAAAGATATAGTTATTATCCTTCCCTTTTGCTATGGCTTAAATGGTATCAAAGGTTTATCCTGATATGGCTTATATTCGGTGATTTAGTCTCAGGATATACCTGAACTTAAGTCCGGAAATTATGATCATTGTTACCATTCTAATATGTAGATCGCTCAAAGAAACTTCTTAAAACCCATATTAAGTCTGAAATTTTCAGTTTGTAAAATATGTTTGTATATATTTATGTACCTTCCCAAAACTCACTTTCATTCATCTTGAAAGTGTACAATATATTGTTATTGGAGTTCTACATAATGAAATTAAAGTATATTTACTCTTAAATACTCGTCATGGATAATAAAACCGTTATCAATCAATTAATATCGAAAAATGTACTTCTCATGATAGAGAAAAAGTTTGTGCGTCCTTCCATTATCAGCTCAATGAAAGGTTATCAAATTAAATGCTAATTTTCTTATGTAAGTAAAAGGCTAAGTGGATTATAATTTAAACTCTTTGTGTTATCTAAATAACTAAATATAAATAGCAGAGTAAGCATTGAGGTTGCTTTATATTCGAATATTGATGTGTCATGTTGCAAAATGAATTATTTCATGGATTAATTCACAAATGTAAAACTTCGTCCATTATTAGGCATTACTCAGCATTACTGCTCTTCTTCTATTATAAAAATTGCTAGCGAGGAAATAGTGAATACATTTCAACATTCATGTTATAATTTACAATAATAAAAAAATGCATTAATCGTTACAACATTATTTACATTTCACCTATAAAGGACCACTATTAATATCCAAAATTGACAACTAATGAGTGAAAATAATGTTTTATTTTATAATGGACAAATAGCATAAATTTTATAATATAACTACTTGTAACTTTAACATTTGTAACAGTTGGAAATGTTTTATCATGAAGTACATAACATTTATATCGCACCAACGATATAACCGGTGATATATTCTGCATTGGTCAGGTGTTTGTCATGCTGTCCAACTTCCAATCAATAACGGGTATCCCAAACAAAGGAATACGCTGTTTCAATATATATTTTAATCAAGAATGGTTGTTTACAGTACTCTTTATAGAAGCAATTCTCTTTACCTCCTCAAATCCTCAACTAGGCAAAAACTATTGTTTATGTGCGAAAGATAGACAAATATAATTTAACAATGCAAATTATACTCCTTGTTAGTTGTCGTTTATAATTGAGGGTCCAATTAATTTCTTTCGATTTTACTTCACTTGAACTATCATGAAGTATCCGGACAGAGACTTCTTAAAATCATGTCTTTTGACCGTCTACCCGGTTGCGCGATAACTCTGATAGAAAGGTCTTATATACATGGTACACAGGTTTCTGTTATTCGCAGTAAACCAATTATATACTGATTTTGTTGGGGGAAATTTCAAATAGCAGTCTGTCCGTATGTATGATAACTCTTGATGGAAAGGTTCTAAAGACTTGGTACATAGCTTCCTGTTAGTCCATGGAAACCATTTACCTGTTAATTTTGGAGAGATTAGAAAATGCCAAAGAGCAATAATTACCTGATAATGTCTATTACGTTTGAAATATATCATAAGCCTCTTACATGTTACATCATAAGTGCTTTTACTAAGAAGTATACGGATTCTATTTTGTATGAAAAGCCACGGGTAACAGCTGGTTATAACTAAAATAATTCCTGTGTCGTGTTGCAGCTCACCATAACGTTAGACTTCTGATGGCGCACGGAGGACAGTCTAGTACTATAGAAGCAGTATACACAGGCACCCCCATGGTTGGCATGCCGTTATTCTCAGATCAGTATAATAATATCCAGACACTCGTACTCAAAGGTGCTGCGGAGCTCTTAGACCTGCATCACCTGACTAAGGAACGGGTGTTGGAAGCTGTCACCAAAGTATTAAATAATTCCAGGTACTGTATCTTAACATTCCAAAATTTAACATTACAGTATTGATTTTAACATTCGGGAAACATATTGGGCTTAGAGTTTTGTTTAACGGATCACAGCTCTTTATAGTACTCACTCACATACTCACCTTATTCATTGGTGTATTTTTATGCATATTTTATACTTTATTCATTTAGGATATGAAGAAGAGGAAATATTTCAGGCACTTGAACCTAAAAGGGCCTTTCCACTGGTTCCGGATGAGAAGGAAGTACAGTTGCATAAATTCTCTTATAATCGTAATACAAAAATAATGTCCGGAATTTCTAGAACCTAGCTAGATGGCCAATGAACTCATAATAAGTCTGTACACACTGGAAGGAGGTTGACAGTTTGGTTTCACTCTGCTAGATTGCTCGGTGGAGGCCTTGGTTCAAGTTCAAAAAGAATTAAAGACCAAATCAGCAAAAGCTATTTTATTACTACATGCCCAGGTTCCATAACGTGGTTTTCAAAATTAAATCCATTCAATAAAATTACAAAGGTTCTCAATATATTGAATGTATAGCTATCTCAACAAGTTTAATAATAAAATAGGTTATCGTCGTTCTTAAACCAAAGACTTCAATAAACTAGAATATCAATTGGTAACGTCATTTATTCAATACAACATCGAAACCACAACAGACATTTCAAAAGTCTCAAGAAGTGCGAACATGTGAGGAAAGCTCAGCTGTCCAACAATGCTCAGTTTATATATCCATCTGGATTCGTTCTAGAGCAGGAATTACTGATTACACATTGAAACCAATTTTTTTAAATATTACCCTAATAATAACTCTTGACCATGAATCCTTCTGAGAATATAATTTTCTCAATAACTTGTTTGAAATCCCTCGACGTATATGCCACCTGTCGGCTAACGCTAGAAACACACGCTATTTGTGACTGGAGAGCAGCGCCAAGCGGAGTGTCGTGGAACTAGTTTCTTAATCCGTCAGCAGCTAAAGTGTAATAACCGTAGTACTACGCAATTGGGCTTGCACTTTACATACTGCATACTGTCATAGCCGTTCGGCGACTGGGTGAGCTAATAAATTCATGAGAATTTTGCACACGCGCCTGAGAATATTGTTTCAAAGGTCTAAAATATTGTGCAACGTCTCGTAGAGAAAGAGCAGGTAGACAGAGCCGACTACCACCGACAAACCCTGATCATTTGTGGGTCTGCGAGTTTTTGGGGCATGGCGGGATTGAATGGTGAAGCGATGGTTGAAACTCTGGTGGCGGGTACACAAACCCCGTAAAACCTTATATGCTGGCTGTTTTAGAGGGATGAAATATATATCATCCCTCATAAACCCACCCGTAGGGATGATATATATTTTCAGAAAGATTCATAATCAAAGAAATAGCGTACCTATGTCAAGCTATATACATACTGTATAGGCAATCCGCAAGTATCTGAACATTCGGACGATAATGTCACTTAATCAGCCACGATTAAAAGTCACAAAGCAGCTGATCATGCAAAATGTCCATTGTCACAGATGAATCACGTACACCACGTTGATTGAAAAGTCAGGTTGTTGAGATATAATGCTCCAACTGGCAAGTTTAAGAAACAGCAAACTTCATTCATTGGGACGTAATAGTCCAGTACCAAAAGTGGTCAGAAGAAAGTTGCGATTGGTAGTAGAGCATTGTCTGATAGTTCACAACAATTAAAGTACTGACAGAAGACGAATAGAATAACAGTCCAGAGACGAACAGTCCAAAACACTTGTAAACAAGATGTATAGACAGTGACGTAATTTTGTAAGCTTAGATTGTCATCAGCGACGAACTCATTTTAAATTTTGTTTTGTCACCACGAATTATCGAAAACTGAATTGTAATAAACAAAAAGTGTAAGTACCATTGGACGCTAAATGTGTTGAAAATCAAACTTATTACAGTTGCATTAATTCATTACCAAGTAAGGCTCTTTACTTATCCAATTGTTATATACATGAACAAACAAATAATTGGGTTTATAGTTTTGTACTACGACAGGGTTCTAGTCTGCTGTGTCAAACCTACAAACCATTATTTTTATTGGGTGAGCATTAGTGAAATAGTGATACGCTCGACTAGCTGGAGTATTTTTATTTCTGTCTGTCTCTCTGCAAGCTATATCGAAAACAAACTAACCTATAGACTCGCCATTGAGAATGAAGCTTCATTTCTATATAAAGAACATTGAGTATAATGACAGTGCATACACAAGATGGGATATAACTGAGCTTTCACGAATAGTTTTACATTGGTTTTATGGGTAAAAATGATAGCAACGACAAAATCATGGAATAAACAAATTTTGAATCTGAGTTTTACAAGTTCGCATAGTAAAATGCTATGTAATATTTGGTGGGTGGGTTGGTACGACTTTCGTTACATTCTATGGAGTTCTTTAACATCCGTAATATAAGTTTATTTGTACATAGACAAGGCAGAGATCGATTATGTTCATGTATGTACATTCATGGGATTTAGCGAGTGATTCGGAATAAAATTGGATGTTGATAAAGGATACGTGTAGCCTTTAGAACTGAAGGTTACGAAGCAAGGATAAGTCAAGCAGATGATTCGAATCTGTAGATAAAAATATACCATCCCAAAGAGAGGAGAGGTCGTGCTTGGAATTAACTCAGTTGATTCTACATAATTTTGAATAATATGTACATACATAATTGTATTACTTGCAGCGTTGTATGATCTACTAATTGTTTTAGCAAATTTACATGATTTAGGTACTTGAGTTTATCCAATTAAAAGCCAAACTTGGTGCTTTATTAAAATTATTTACAAGTTGGAAGTCTTCTATAAAAACATTAACACTAAGGTATATCTAGGGTATATCACTAGGTTAATATCCACAGCAAAGGTTTTCGTTCACCCAAATCATTGTGGAGTGGTCACAAGGAAAATGGTACAAACACGAAACGAAATTTCCAACATTCCTATGTATCTTGCCTTGCTTGGTGTCAAAAATAATAAGGTTAAACAAACACCTGAATTCTGGTGGAATTCCAGTTTATGCTTTCCTTTTATTTGATAAACTTTGCACTCGACGCGGCGGCTTTGCTGACCCGCTTGCTCTGTTCATGAGCACGGAAGTAATTTTCACTCGTTAGCTTCTCGTATCAAAGAATATTCTGAGTTATAATCCTATTCGTTAGTCTTTGTAATTTCTGTTAAAAATATACGTTCAAAAAACACATTATAGCTTCCACAATAAACTTATTTTCAAATTATGTTCTTATTTTCTTTCGCACAATTAAAACAAACAGACATTTTAAGAGATGGCGATACTTTTAGGGATATAATAATAAAATACGGAACTTCCACATAGAAATATATTTAGGCCTAGCTCAGAAAAAAAGCCGCTGTTTCGAACTTTTATCAGCTATTCGTGTTGCTAGTAAACAAGTCCGCGTATAATCTATTTTCAGAGGTCAACTGCCCAATCATAGGTACTAAGTCCATTTCCAAAATAATATTTAAACACTAAATTTGAACTAGAAATCCAGAATTGGTATTTAATTACATCCATGCACACTTATGTAACAAAAATATTTACAATGTTGATGTAAATACTGATAAAGTTTAAGTGAAAATGAATATAATTTAAAATCTTAATTGTCGATTACCAATGCTACAGCTAAATAAATAAATCTTCATAATACTTATATTACTCTAGAATTCCATAGTAATATTTTTACCTTTAAAAATGTAATTGCTTTGATCTGCAATCATATAATTAGGGGGCAAAGAACATAGATCCTGTCCTAAACTGCACGGTCTGACTGGCCATTCGGCTCAGAAAGCAACATTTAACGAAGGCTGTTCGTATCTTCATATCTTATTACTGCAGACTCTTGTTGGCCGGTTCGTTGTTTGAGAGATTTTCTGAATTGTTTGAGGTGTTGCAAATAATAAATGAAAGATTTATTAAATTCATAGAAGTTTAGGATAGGAAGTACTGCCTCTACGATGAATAAGATAAGAACGACTGTGATCAGCAGATGATGAAGAATGCTTGACAGGCAACATTAACGTCTTCGAAAATGCAGATATTACAGCTTACAATTTGAGTAGTTGTATTCGGTTTTGTAGGAGATGAACATAAATCAGTTATGGGTTGTGCGATTTGGTCGTATTCATTTCATTTTCATTTAATCCCACAAAAGTTATTAAAATAAGGTAAGGCAGGATGTCAAACAAATGAATTACATCATGAGTTTTAAATTAGAAGAAACTGCTATTAACCAATCATGAGACCTAGTCAATGAGGTAAAATAATTGTGATGAGTAACATGAATTTTAAAATAAGGATCTTTCCGCTCATTATGGAATATACAATGGCCTCCAATTTCATGTTTTTCATCTACAGAAGAAGGGATCCACAAGGTTACAAAGCTTCTGAGGACATGTTCTAAAATATACAACAAATATTCTATACACGTACAAGATCGGGAAACAAGTAATGCTTCTCTTCACATTCCTCTGTTTGCAAATTGATCTCGTTGACCTAAAATCCCCTTCCGTTTATTGCTTCCTTCAATATACCGTCATAGAATTGACAGTTTTTCATACTAGGAGGATGGAGAATACATTGCTATTGAGACAGTAAAATATACACAATCACTATACCCGAAATATCTAACCGTGATAACAAGTAAATCAGAAATGGAACTGGTGATGGGCAGGATACGTAAATAGCAATTGAATAGCTGAAGGACGCTGGCAGATAAGGATGATGCCAAGGAGGACAGGATATGCAAGCGGCAAGTAAACGGGGAACGGACGCTGGCAGATAAGGATGAGGCCAAGGAGGACAGGATATGCAAGCGGCAAGTAAACGGGGAACGGACGCTGGCAGATAAGGATGAGGCCAAGCAGAGCAGAATATCCAAGCGGCATGTAAAGGGTGACATACATTGAAAGATACGGACAAGGCCGGGGAACAGTAGGTTAAAGAATTTTAAGGTTAAACGAAACTATCACCATTGTTTACAATTTTGAAACTATACAAATGATTATAAAGGGATGGATCAATTTTTGTATATTACAAAAGTCGTCATTTTATAAATCGTATACATGTTGAACATTTTAATTAATTAAAACAAAAAACATTACACCATTAACTAATGTACATGAAACGAATTTGCTCTGATTTTTATTTATATGTCTTTGGTTTATATACTAAGTGCAACGTACATTACCGGTGTAGTGTGGCTTTAAAATACTCCGTAAAGTAATCTATAAAGCTTATAAAGTTAAATCACATTAATATTTAATATTAATATCTAAGATTTTAATAAAAAATTATCGCGTGAAATTTAGATTTAAGTAACCTACACAGACAACATGTTGTTAGTTACAATATATGCTTTCACTCATATAGGTTTTAAGGCTTCAGGTTCTATATTTTTAGTTATGTCAGGAATATAACATTAAAACTACAATAAGATGGAAATTGATATTTAATTGCTGTTCCAATAATGAATGAGAAAACCGGTAGCTGCACGTCATAAGCGACGGAAATTGTACCTGAGTTAAAGATAGGGCAAATACAAATCCTGTCCGTAACCGGATATATTGTGATTACTGTTCACCGCAAACTGTACGGACTCTCACAAATTATTTATTTGATAAGATACTCAGCAGAGTGCAGACTAGTATAAGCCTTTATTCAACTATAAGAGCTTATATGTGCTGAAACGGAAACAGATCCTTCCTTAAAGCAATAATTTATCCATAGTAATTTTCATTAAATTAAACTGTTTCTCAATTTACTCTAGCATTCTGACGCAAGTTTTCTATAGTAAGAAAACATACAGGGTGTCTCTGAACACTCTAATACTACTTTCTTGTATTATTCCTGGTCCAATTACAAAACCAAAATATGTTCAAAGGACTTCACAGTACTCTGAAAAGTCGAAATTAACCGTAATACAAAAACTTATAAATTAAAGGTATCAATATGAATGTAACCATCACAATCCAATCCATCCTGAAATAAAACATTATGTACTGAAAGAGCAAACTGGCTGCTTTGTTTATGAATGATACAGTTTTGAATATGATATTTTAAAACTTTGACCTAATATTATTTTACAGGTTTTAAGGTATTTTACGGGCTGTCTGATATGTACATTTTATTCATTCGTGCATATTTAAAAAGTTCAAAGTATTATTATGACCTTACTAAAGTTAAGGGTTGATTTTGATTCTGTATTATGCATATATTTACATTAAAATTGGTCTATGTTGTAAGGATTTTGAAGGAAATACGAGTGTCTTCAATAGACTAATGTTTGAGAAGATTACTAATCAGCCTTTGCAGTTTGAGTTTAATTTACCTCAG
This sequence comes from Homalodisca vitripennis, assembly GCF_021130785.1. Classification (NCBI taxonomy): domain Eukaryota; kingdom Metazoa; phylum Arthropoda; class Insecta; order Hemiptera; family Cicadellidae; genus Homalodisca; species Homalodisca vitripennis. The sequence goes on from NC_060208.1 coordinate 226,795,731, forward strand.
TAAGGTAAAGATTCAATACAGTACGAGATGGGAAGATACGAGATATCTAGTACAATCGGTCTAGACAGAATGTGAACTGTGTTATCTCAAACCGAGACTCGAAGTCGACGACCGTATCAAACCTACCTTTTCCTATCAACTCATCAGACTCGTCGCAGACTATGGAGAAGAGTCAGTACAACATGAGAGGGACAGTGTAGGTAAAATGGGCAGCCGGTCCAGACAGAATGGGAACTGTGCTATTGTAGTATTTATTGCTATTGAGAAAAGAAAAAAAAAATCAATGATTTATTAGATAAAAATTTGTTTCAAAAAATGTTTGGAGGACCAGTTGGGGTCTCCAGCTTCCTACAAATTTAAGGAGACAATTTGAGGATAAGCAATTTCATGAAATGTGAGAAGGAAGTCACTCACTAATAGAGGTAGACTTTACAACTACCTCAAGAGGAGTCCCTGGACCAGGTGCACGAGATCAGGGGGAGACGAGACCAGTGAGAGTTTCAGGGGGAGGGTTGTTCAGAGGTCCACGCTGACTGATAGTCCACGTCCGCGTTAGAGAAAATAGATTAGCACTCACAATGGGGCTCATAAAGGGAAAAACCGATAGCAAGATAAGTAAAATAATAAGGAGAATGGAGAGGTAAAGAGGGTGAGATGGGATAATCAGCAGAGAAGAACTTAATATGCGCAGAAGACAAATAAGCATAGGAGAAATGAAGAGGAGTGATAAGTTGTGTTGAGAGTGACAGCGACTTTAATGGTACAAATTATGCAGCCCCACTGGCCAACCGAGCGGGAGTGGGCACAGTGTGATTCGACCGTCATAAATTTAGACGTTTCATTTGAGGGACAGCAGCTGATCTCATTTATTAAACTCATTATGCCTAACTAAATAAAATATTACCAAATGCAAATAAAACCAAACTGTTATCTCAAACTGAGACTCGAAGCCTGACAACATTATGACAACCTACCCTTCCATTTCAATTTACCAGGCTCGTCACCGGGATCTGTAATAGCGAAATTGTCACACTTATTTTAAAATTAAAAATTTTATTATGATTCCCAGGTACAAAACGAACGCTGAACGTCTGTCCCGCCAGTTCAAGGACCGGCTAGCTACGCCCCTGGACACGGCGGTGTACTGGACCGAGTACGTACTACGACACCGCGGGGCCCCACAGCTACGTTGCCAACTCGCCGACCTGCCTTGGTACCGCTTCCTTCTCCTGGACGTCATCGCGGTCCTTGTCTTGGGGATGTTAGCGTCCATCTTTACCGTCAGGACAATCATTAAATATGCTTTGTACAGTGTTATATGTGTATATAGAAGAACAGAGAAATCAAAAGACGATTGAATATTAAGATGTATAGAGTTGTATTGTATGTAAATAAATGTGTGTTTCGTGTATCTGTTAATAATCTAAAGAGGACTTATACTTATTAATTTGTAACAATATTCTAACCTCCATCAACTATTCAATAGGATTTTTATGTAGATGATTAATTAAATTATTTATTACTTTAGAAAAACCTTATTTTAATTATGGGTGCTACTATTTCGGTTTGCCCAAGTGCATATTAAAAATAGATAGCAATATTTTTGTAAATACAGTAGTTAAATAACTTTAAAAAAATAAAATATTTTAAAATTATTAATAAATGTGAGATTCTTAATCATTTCAATCTAACATTAAACAACTAACATCTTTACAAAGTAAATATGTATTTCTAATTTATTAAAATAATCATTCTTCGAAAGATTATTGATTACAAATTCACATACGGAAATCTGTTAGATGTATTACTGCGGTATATTGATAATGTATTTTAGAAAATCTGTCAATACTGTCTAAGCTAACATTTCTATGCCTCAGAAAAAAATTCTCACAGTTTCAAGGGCAACTAAAGAACGTTCATATAGATACTATTTATCGGTTCCTAATAAAATAAATGGCTTACTAAAGGAGTTTTGCTTTTAAGAGAAAAAATTAAACTTTTCTCAGAAATTTATAGACACCGAAGAAGAAAATTTAAAAGTATTTTACTGAAACTATAAAATAGTCAACAAACTTGATACAATCTGCAAAAGCAATTTAACCCCAAACAATATTTCTAAAATAACTTGGGATTCATTACAAATAACACCACTTATCATAAAAGTATTCAAATTAAAATTGGTGACCGACTGTAGGGATCGAAAATTAAAAATTGATGGACCTGAGGTTCTAAAAGGGTTTTTCAGGTGTTTCGCAACTGTTGTTTGAGAGCAAGACCCCACGCGAAGACATAGTCCAATTGTTTTAATCGTTTGGGCTCCCGTTGTAATATGATTTGCCATAAACGTTAAATGTTACTTTACTACACCCGGAAATGCTAGACTAACTAATTAACGCAATTCTTAGTTGTTGCAATGTACATAGATGTATTTTACATTTGTAGAACGGAAACGAGGCCAGATCAAAGACATAAATTTGTTACCACATCCTATTAGTATTTGATTTTATCAGGATTGTTTTCCTTGACCTTTAACATAGACAGCTATCTGTTTGCTTGACTTGTTTTGTAATTTTATAGCTACATAACGTTTCAGAAACTAAATGTTCTCGAATTAAATTATTAATTTGTATCGAATACGTACAGAAAATTTTGGAAATATGTGCTAGTTGGATTTTTTCCCTCTCTATGTGTGCCAGTACCAAGTATCAGTGTCAAAATTAAATAGAAAGATTCTAAACTCCAGTCAACGGACAAAACTTAACCTAAGATGACGTGAGACTACACGTATCGTACACTTGTAACACTTCTGCTCCTAACCGCCCTTAATGATCGAATTTAATGAAAAATTCAAGGAACACTTAAGAGTTTTGTATTAATTTATAATTTATATCGGTTTTTAATACATCGTGGTAAAAACCAAACTCAACATTTGCGTCAGGACTAGAATTTACTCGAACCAGCATTTGTAATACAAGTGCAACGCCTAGTAAATTGAGGGTAAAGCAGCGGTTAACTGCTTGCAGTGCTGATGTAAAACACCAAATAATCAAACTTTTACCATACATTTAAATACTGTTATGAAACCTAACACAAGTAGGCTAAATATTATTATTTATTATTTATTGATCAGGGAAAAGACAAAATTAAATATAAAACAAAATATACCAAGGCTGAAATAAACTCAAATGGATATAAATATACGCATTTAACATATTTTCTTCATTGTGGTAAACTCAACTTTCGCATCTGTATTATAATAGAATCAACCCAGCAGTTCTCATACAGGTGCAAAGCCTACGAAATCGCATGCGAAGGCGCGGGTAACTGCTAGTATAAAAATACTTTTTTGTCTATTGTTATTCTATCTGTATTTTAAATACTCTTTTATAAAAAAACTATGTCAAGGAAAGGATTAGTTTTTAGATATAATCATAACAAAATAAAACGAATCATTACAATATCTTAATTTATTTAATAACCGGCTTTCTTTCCATCTGTAAAACTCATCATCAGTATAAATACAGAGATTTTTGTTTTAATTGAAAAATCCTGCCCCACAAATTATGTTTAACATTTATAAAATCAGAGCAAAAACCCTTTATTTCTTTAGCAATTTTATTTCCTCATTAGTTCAATCAATTTAGTGTTATTGATAATGAATTTAAACGAAAGATGAGTAGAGTTAACAATTTGGCGGTGGAAGCTAAATCTATCTAATTAGGCAATCAAAGATGTACTACGGCGATGTTGTTTCCTGTCCTCTTTTGTCATATACCAAATGGTACAGTGATTTAAGTGAGTGAACAGTTATTGAAATTACGATCCTCTCCCTAAACTATATCTCTTATCAAAGCTGGAATCTTTAATCGAAAGGAAAATGCAATGGGGAAAATAAAAATTTTGTAGCAAATGCAGTTTTTAAACTTACTTAACTGCTCTCAAACACATTAGGGTTTATTGGGGTTTACCATATAGATAGTGATCATATACAAACATTCTTCTTTAAAAAAATCTCTTTCCTAGCTATGCTCCTGCTAGTGTTTTTTTTCTAAGTAGTAACATACTGCTTAGAGTACTTACATGTGTATAATTGTTTTCGTAATAGGTATAAGTTTTCCTTCTCAACCTATTTACTGGAAAATACGGAATATTAACCGTTACTGAATAAATATTTCAATAACAACAAGATATAATAGCCTAATGATATGAAAAATAACAATAATTTTGGTTTTACTCTATTACCTTTTTTAGTACGTTTCTTTTGTTTATTTTTAAAAATTAGTACAATAAAAGGTAATAGAATGATCGGGTGGACATTAAGAGTGTCACTTTCAATCACGGAACGGTTCCATCGTGTGACTTCCGGAACTGGGTCGGCCAGGACGGAACCACGATACGACAAAAATGGATTAAAATGGAATATCTGTTCATCCGGCCAATGCTTATCTCTACACTGTTTACTATTAGCGTGTAGGAAGTGCTCAGGACACACTTAAGTTAAACTTAATTGATTATTAAGTTACTTTATTGATTATTTACCACGTAGAACGTAAGCTACTGTATTTCTGCACTATTATCAAGTAACGTTTGTGTCTGTATGCAACTTGGAGAATGTTAAGCAGCAGGCTTTGTATTGTGCCGCATCTTTTAATTATACTCACATTTTTAAATAATATTTGAATCATTGCAATAAATTATAAAAATGACTTTTTCGTACTAATGGTACAAATGCGTATTTTTGTGAAGAATTATGTTTGAAACTTTTAAATTTTTTGTATTTTTCATACCAAATTAAACAGAATCTAGAGGACAGATTTAAACTAAATTTAACATGTAGAGTGCATAGATACAAGAGTAAACCATAGGCATATTTATATTCTGAACAACTTCTGACTTTAGTATTTCAATGAACACAATACTATAAATCGTAATGTGCTGAAGATGTTTAATGTTTTTAATTTTTTAGTGTTATGTGACTTTAATTATACATGGTAACAGTGACGATTTCATACCATTTAGACGTACATTTGTGTATTCGAAATATTGTACTAATAATGCTTTTTAAGGTAAGGCAAATTTCTATTAAAGATTCACTAGCCACACTAAAGATTACTACCGTACATAAGATTGTAAATTAATTATTACCTATAAGAAAACACTATTATTAACATAGTAATGTGATAAACGTATGAGGCAAGTATAGAAAATTTAGGTTCTTATGTTCTGAAAAAAGATTTTCATTAAATATAATCACAGTTGTTGTAATGTAAAAAAAATAAGTTAGAAATCCATAAAAATTATGTTCTTCTTATTTCCCATAATTGTTCTTTTAATTAAATACTACCATTATGCATGATGAATACGAAGTCACTCACCTATTTATTACTGTACAAATTCTTCATATTCCTACTAAATTTTTCTCGATAACCACAAATAATAATTATTTTTAAATTTACAAACTGGAGTAAATAACTACAAGTTAACTTTAAAAAAATTATAATCCTGTTCAAGTATATACGCCAAATAATTTTTTTTATACATTTTCTGATTATTATTGATTATTATTCTCTAGAAATTCCTCTTTTATATAAAGCTCTAAATTAGATAGAAAATTATTTGAATGTATGCTTGCAACGTAATTTTTAGCAGATATTTGCAACAACATTTGTGTTTAGCATCATTTTACTTTTTATAGTGCTACTAGTTATTTTTTCAGTATATGCCCTATGGTGAGGATATAAAAATAAGTAAATTGGAGTGTATAGGGCATATTCAAAAAAGAATGGGAACTTGATTGCGTACACTGAAACAGAAATCAAAGAACACAAAGCTTGCTGATGGTAAGCCGCTTTCGGGAAAAAATCGACTAACAGATTTAGCTGTTCAAAAGCTTCAGATTTTTTATGGCCTAGCTATAAGAAGGAATTGTCACAGCCTGAATGATATGAAAAAAGCAGTCTGGGCCACTTACTTCCATGTCATGTCAAGTAACAATGAGCCACGTCATGAACTCTGTCCTAAAGAACCTGATATGTGGTGTAAGTACAACATTGCAGTTATCGAGTGCAAAGAATATGACCACGACAAGCACTTTCACCTTCCTGAAATCATAATGTCAGAAGTAAAGCCAATATTTAGAGATCTCTGTAACCCTGAATTGTTAAAAAACATGCTTAGCTGGTAAAACACAAAACCCAAACGAGGCCTTGAATAATCTTATTTGGACCCGTGTGCCTAAAAGGACCTTCGTAGGCCTACCAACATTAAAATTTGGTGCCCAAGATGCTGTATTGTCTTTCAATGATGGCTATTCAAGCAAATGTAAAGTAATTGAGCACCTAGGGCTACAATTAGGTAAGCACTTCATTGAGGCTATGCATCGCCTAGACAAATACCGAATACATAAAAGTGAAAAGGCCGCAGAAGAATTGGAAAAAAAGATCAGACAGAGCAGAACCTTGCTTAAAAGGAGACTTGAGGACCAGTACCAAAATACAGAAGACCCAGACAATCCAGCATATGCTGCTGGAGGGCACTAAGTGTGAGTAAATAGCAAAAATATGATTTTATTTTAGTTTTTGTTGATTTTCCGAAAGTTGCATTTTTAATATTTTGAAGACACATAAGTAAAAAAGTATAAAAGGTAGACCAATGAAACTTTCAGGACATCTTTATATGGGCTTAAGCTAGTTTCCTGAGAGAGCATATTTGAATTGAGTCACTAACTTTTGAGATATTGATTTTTTATTAAATAAAATTTGTAAAAATAAAGTATAATTAAAAGAAATAAATAAAATAATATTATTATTAGTTGTATTCAAAAGTCCTCTCACCACAACCTAGAAAAAGGTGTCCTCTAAGTACTGTAAAAGTTTCATCTAGATATCTCTTTTAGTCTTTGAGTAATGTGTCCCACAGTTAACATTATGTTTAAATGGCGTTCGGGCTCCCCTTAAAGTATATCGGTTGCTTTTTGACCATTTATAGAACATTTTATAATTAACTACAGGAAAGTGTTACTTTTTATATGTTTAGCTATTTAAATAAAGTACAATTTAGTATAATTTATTTAGTAAGTAAATAAAGTATAATTTATTTAAAAGTACAAATTACAAATATAACATTTATAATGGATCAAACATTTTTTGCTACGTTGATTAGTTTTGACTATTCTTATCTTATATAGTTTTAAAACATCCTCGTATTTACTATCAAAATAATTGTTTATACATTTTCATTGAGCGCGTGTTTTAAACTTAAAAGTTAATTTGTTTATATGAAAATTGTTAGAAAACTAAATTTGTAATAAGCTTCATTTAAATATAATTTCATTCCATAGTTGTGATAAAATTGTCTCAAGTGTAAAGCACATAACAAAAAACACTAATGTTTGTTTCAGTTGTTCATAACTAAAAAATAAAGAATAATAAAGTAACTTAATTAATTAATCATCACACAACGAATAAGCTTTGGTCACTATGGTTACGAATAAGCCTTTGGGGAGGGTCGGTTTGCAACTCTGATTAAATTCCCGAAGTAACATTAAATCAAACAATTCAATTACAAGCTTTGCGCCCTATCATCGGCAATCTCCGTTTATTGCGGTTGAAAACTCCGTCTCTTAGAGGTAATAAATACTCTGTTTTGTTTTAAAAGTGAGATGTTTTGTTTTTACTCTCGTTGTGTTGATAAAATTTAATATTTTCACGGATCAACAAATAAAATGGCAGGGGAAAACATTTTTATATAACTGTTCTGAGAAAAAGTTATGTAAAAATTCGGTTTTTCTGTATTAAATCAGTTTACTCTTCTAAATGTCATAAAATGTTAACACAGGACACTATGTTATGTATTATTGATTATGCTCTGGCATTTGAAAGGAGTGAAAGATAATACTACAACTTCAACTTTCTATTACGTCAGCATATATATATATATATATATATATATATATATATAATATATATATATATATATATATATATAATATGTATACATACATAATATATATATATATATTAAAATTTTTCATGCAATACGAACGAAACTTGTTACGTAACACATTTTGTGGCGTAGTCTTGCTTTATTCAATAACTTAAATGTGGCTTCTTAAGGAGCCACCGTATTTTATAGACTGTAGTACTCTTAAAGGAAATTTGGTTTCTTGTATTGATAGTTTTGTATTCTTCTCAGTTTAGGTAAAACTTTAAATACTGTTTAAAGTAACATATCATAATATATTGATGTTTTTAAAATATAGAATAATATCCTAATAAACAAAAATGGAATGTGCCATCTGCTAAATATATCATGTAGAAAAAGTTGAGATTATAATATCACAACGATTTTCCTGTAACATGTTTCCAATAAATTTTTTAATACTATGCTAAAGGAAACGAAATTTTTTATCTGATATGGTCTTTAAAAGTAGAAAATAACGTTTCAATAAATAATATATTCTCTACACGGTGAATTTGGCCTTTAGTTAAATTGCTGAAGTCCAAATACTATTTTGCTATTGTTAACTGTGGAAATTTCTAAGTAATCCGTTTACCCATTCTCTTAGGGCACGGACAAGCAAACTAATTCCTTCATTAGTGGAAAATGTTTAAGTGTACTCAACAATAAATGCTTCAGTTGCTTCTATGTTTTGTTTAGTCAGATTTGTTTAGGTGAAAACTACCGAATATATACAAAAACGTGCGTGAAACACTTAGCAATGTACGTTCAATATGTTACATCTCAATCCCTTTATGACGTGACGGTATCCTGAGAGAGGGAACATTCAGTAGCAGCCCTTTGTTAACTGTGGAAGATAATTGAGAAATGCGTTGGCCGCCTCAGTATCAAAGGAGAATACTAATTGTCCTGCGTAGACTAGAGGAGTTGCTTCCTGCTTTGACTGGCAGAGTCTGAGTGACCGTCTCCCTCCTTCTATGTCCATTGATTATAAGTGGACACCTAAGTATCAAAGGAGAATTCTAATAGTCTGGGGTAGACTAGAGCAGTAGATTTCTGCTTTGACTGGCAGAATCTGAGTGACCGTCTCCCTCCTTCTATGTTCATTGGTTGTAAGCTGACACCTAAGTATCAAAGGAGAATTCAAATACTCTGTGGTAGACTAGAGCAGTAGATTTCTGCTTTGACTGGTAGAGTCTGAGTGACCGTCTCCCTCCTTCTATGTCCATTGATTATAAGTGGACACCTAAGTATCAAAGGAGAATTCAAATACTCTGTGGTAGACTAGAGCAGTAGATTTCTGCTTTGACTGCCAGAATCTGAGTGACCGTCTCCCTCCTTCTATGTCCATTGGTTGTAAGCTGACACCTAAGTATCAAAGGAGAAATTAAAATACTCTGTGGTAGACTAGAATCCAGTAGATTTCTGCTTTGACTGGTAGAGTCTGAGTGGACCGTCTCACCCTCCTTCTATGTCCATTGGTTGTAAAGTGGACACCCTAAGTACCAAAGGAGAATCAAAATACTCTGTGGTAGACTAGAGCAGTAGATTTCCGCTCTTTGACTGGTAGAGTCTGAGTGACCGTCTCCCCTCCTTCTATGTCCATTGGTTGTAAGCTGACACCTAAGTATCACAAAGGAAAATTCAAATACTCTGTGGTAGACTAGAGCAGTAGATTTCTGTTTTCTGCTTTGATGGTAGAGTCTGAGTGACCGTTTTCCCTCCTTCTATGTCCAATGATTGTAAGCTCTGTACACCTAAGTACCAAAGGAGAAAATTCAAATACTCTGTAGGTAGACTAGAGCAGTAGATTTCTGCTTTGACTGGTGGAGTCTGAGTGACCGTCTCCCTCCTTCTATGTCCATTGATTTTGGTAAGCTGGACACCTAAGTATCCAAAGGAGAATTCAAATACTCTGTGGTAGACTAGAGCAGTAGATTTTCTGCTTTGACATGGCAAAAATCTGAGTGACCGTCTCCCTCCACCTTCTATGTCCATTGGTTGTAAGCTGACACCTAAGAAAAAAAAAAAAAAACTATCAAAGGAGAATTCAAATACTCTGTGGTAGACTAAATTCAGTAGAATTTTCTGCTTTGACTGGCAGATCTGAGTGACCGTCTCCTCCTTCTTTGTCCCAATGGTTGTAAGCTGACACCTAAGTATCAAAGGAAAAATTCTAATAATACTCTGTGGTAGACTAAAGCAGTAGATTTCTGCTTTTGACTGGTAGAGTCTGAGTGACCGTCTCCCTCCTTCTATGTCCATTGGTTAGTAGCTGACCGTAAGTAATCAAAGGAGAATTCAAATAGACTGGGTAGACTAGAGCAGTAGATTTCTGCTTTGACTGATAGAGTCTGAGTGAACCGACTCCCTCCTTCTATGTCCATTCTGTTGTAAGCTGACACCTAAGTATCAAAGGAGAATTCAAATACTCCTGTGGTTAGACTAGAGCAGTAGATTTCTGCTTTGACTGATAGAGTCTGAGTGACCGTCTCCCTCCTTCTATGTCCATTGTGTTGTAAGCTGACACCTAAGTATCAAAGGAGAATTCAAATAGTTCTGGGGTAGACTAGAGGGCAGTAGATTTCTGCTTTGATGGTAGAGTCTGTGAGTGACCGACTCCCTCCTTCTATGTCCATTCGTTGTAAGCTGACACCTAAGTATCAAAGGAGAATTCAAATACTCTGGGGTAGACTAGAGCAGTAGATTTCTGCTTTGACTGGTAGAGTCTGAGTGACCGTTCTCCCTCCTTCTATCGTCCATTTGGTTGTAAGTGTAACAAACCTAAGTATCACAGGAGGTTTTCAAATAGTCTGGGGTAGACTAGAGCAGTAGATTTCTTTCTGCTTTGACTGGTAGAAGCGTCTGAGTGACCGTCTCCCTCCTTCTATGTCCATTGGTTGTAAGTGGACACCTAAGTATCACAGGAGGATTCAAATAGTCTGGGGTAGAACTAGAGGAGTAGGTTTTCTGTTTTGACTGGTCAGAATCTGATTGACCGTCCTCCCTCCCTATGTCCATTGGTTGTAAGTTGGACACCTATGTATCGAATTCACTGGGGTAGTTAACTAGAGGAAGTAGTTTCTGTTTTGGGAAGAATTGATTGGACCGTCTCCTCCTCCTTCGATTATGAAACTAGGTAAGGAAAACAACTGTTTTCAAATGTGTCCTATTTAAAAATGTTCTCCCCCACACAAAATTTTAATTAACGTGAAGTTCAGCTTGAAACATGCAAGTGCACACATTTATATTAAAAATAAAAAATGAAATGAAATGATTTAGATATGATACAATTTTCAAAGCGAAAATAAACGATACCGCAGCATAGTTACATGTTTACATGTTAAATAACATTAAAGAGTTAGCGAGCAGTGGATTGTTGAGGAGTAGTTACTCGTGTTTAGAGAAAAGCGATTTGCGAGATTCTCAAAATCTTCATCGTTTTGATAACAATCAGCAAATACATATGTCTACAGAAAGTTTTTGAATACGAAATACGACAATAGTTTAGCAACTCAAACATTAATATGTGGTTATTTAAGACATTTTAGTATACTAGTTGAAGATGGTTTGAGTAAATGTAAGTTTTATTGATTATTAAAGGGTTTTAATGTCATAGAATGGTTTCCAGAGTTGACAGATGATTGTTCTGAGTGGAGAGATGACATCTATAGGGCGGTAAAAGGTAATTACGGTACGTATGGCTTTAACACGGAATAGTGTAGTGGGTTGAGGAATGAGATACCCATTCAAATGTCAAATTTATGGAATCGTGTTTTTAAAAATAAATTTTAAATAATTTTAACCTAAGATAATCATAGTTTTACAACACTATTATATATAACATAAATTTATTTACAGAGATATTTTGAAATGAAATCAACGTGCAGTAATTAAAAGAGTAACTGCACAATGCACAGAGAGTAGAATAATCACGTATCGAACCAAAAATAGAATTTTAAGAGTTACTATGAGTGTTGTTTCAATACAAACTAATCGTTTTACGTATACAAGCCTACTTTATATTTTATAATAGCATGAATACACTTTTAAATTAATGTAAAATTACTAATTGAAAAAGAAGAATATTGCTAAACAAAGTAAGAAACGTATTATAGCAAATAAGGGAATAAAGTTTTTGCGTTATGCTGTGTTTATGAAAGTGAAAACAACTTCTGTAATTAAGAACAACATGACTGCTTCGTCGAGTAAACTTGGGTATAAAACTAATGATGGCAAAGTAACTTAATTTAGCTTCTTTAAAACTTCTCTCGCTTATGACTGACGTAAATGTTATAAATCTGTACTATTTTGGAGTATAGATTTTTTATTCTATTCACTCTTTTTAAGAGAGTGCTATTTTTAATATGTGTTTTAAATTTAACACAGGGTAGAAATGTTTAATTATAATTTACTATTAGTTTTTAAAAATTATACTCGTATGAAAAGAAATAATAACAAACTAAATGCATTCAGTATAAAGTTATAATCAACTCTAAATATAAACTTGTTAAAATCTTGGATGACTATTCACTTTTGCAACCATCAGCCTTTGTATTAACTCACTGCATAAAAATAGTAAAAAGAGAGTGAACGAGACAAAGTTTCAATTTTTTTAAATGGCTTGAGAAATTTGAAACAAGATGGTTTTTCACAAATAATTCATCATTACCAGAAATTAAATTTGATATCAGAAAACAATGGGAAGCGATTGCTAATACATTGATAATACAATGTATTACTTCTCATTCTAAAATACAATTCAATGCTGTGTAATTAGTTTTAAATAGTTATTGGTATTTTGTTTACTTTAATTGGGTATATTTTTCTCTAAAAAAGGAGTTGCCTGGCTCATCTGCCTTCAATTAATTAGTGATGGAAACCTTGCCTCAGCTCTTAGCTCAGAGATAATTATCCATTGTACATTTATCCACTCTTGTTGTATATCTTTGTGTTAACAAATTATTGTAATGTACTTTGAAAAAAACATACTCATCATTCTTGAAGAATTCCAACATATGACGGACAATAACCGTCCATATTACGTATCTCCACTAAATTTAGGATTGAAATGGAATGATATCTGATGAGAAACATATATGAGATAATTTGACAAAGACGTTCTACTTGTAGTTAGTAATATCTAACGTACGGGTAAGTTTACACATGATTTACAAATTCCCGAGCCAGTAACAGCAGGAAATAGGTTAGGTTATGGGTTCATGAATATTCTCATTATGACTATAATCAATCATGTGATTTCTTGGTACAATCTTACTGTCAAAGAAGTTCTCGATTATATTACAATTTTATTTGGCAGAGCGAGATAACAAAAGGTTATGAGAAAAAGTTAAGGATAAATAATATCAATCAGTCACTCGTATGGTGTAAAGTGCTATAGCTTTTTCAACTTAAGTTGTCACAGTATTACAATTAATGTAAATTAAAATAGTGCCGATAATGCATTTCAAGCATATGCACGTATAAAACCCTGTAGTATTTATTAGTTTTATTTATAGAGTTTATCCGTAATTTTGGAATAATATTCTACTACCGATAGTAATAGATTTAAGTAATTAATAATATATTTGGAATTTATCCTATTACAAAAATGTCCCTCAAAAATTTTTTTTAATAGCACAATTGCTCCATTCTTCTGTAATTTTAACAACTTATAATCCTATAGTAATATCTTAATTATTTAAATAATGGTGGCATTTATTTGTTTAATGTAATAAATATAGTAAAGTAAAATATATATCAACATGAACTTAATCTTAATCAGCAATAATGAATGATAAAAATTGATAGTGCTGTGGTTATATAATACAAATATATCATTAATATTTAGTAAAGACCACATCTTTCCAAATACAGCACAAGTTATCTGAGGTAAAATGTAATTATAAAATGAATGTTTTTGAGATAAAACTCTGTACACGAGGTAAAAGTGCACTTTATTTATAACATAAAAGAAATACGATGTTTCAAAATAAATGAAAGTCAAAAGGAAAGCCAAAGATGTCAGGAAATAAGTTGAGTCCCTTTGAGCTCCTCGTGCCTGTATTACTAAAGAGTCGGGACATACTAGTAATGTTCTGGCTTACGTTCTACTTTTTCAATATCATCAAAGCATCTGAATAAACGAAATACATTTGTCTTTTGAAAGAATCCGTACATAATCTGTTTGATCATAAATTTATATATTACTCTTATTGTACCTTATCACGACAACCATAAAAAATTTCTACACATTGTTTATCTCTTGAATGTTGAAAAACTGCTGTTTTAAAATTAATTAATTAATTCCGATAGTTTGTAGTTTTATATAAAACAAATCAGGCGTGATAATTTTTTAACGTTAATTAATAGTTTAGATTTAAAATTAATTGGAGCTTTTTGAAAGAAAATACTACACGTTGTTTGTGATATTACACTTCTTGTGAGCCACTATAACCAAGCGTGTGAACTTTTGCTGCTATATTCAACTGATTACAATGTTAAACTGATGGATTGTGATCATAATAACCTTATATATTGTAGGATTTGGGGTTCTTATTAGGATCTTCGCCAGTTCGGATTTCTACTCTTGGCTCCTGAGCTTTGACTGGCTAGTGTTTATTTTCTCCAGTCTGGAATTCAAACCGGTCATGTACCAGACAGGTATAACTTAAATTGGTCCATATTTAAGAGACAGTCCATTTACGCCCTTTTTGGTTTATAAGTTATTAATGTGCTTCGGGTATTACATGTGTTGAAAGTATAGATTTCAGTCTTCTACACGTAGCGTTGTACTAATTGTCAGTCATAAGTTGACTGTGTTTAATGTTTGAAATTCTACTCCCTACAAACTTTCAACAAAGGATATAATTATCTAATAAAATTTTTAATATAAAAATTAATAGATTCACGTTGAAAATTGTATCGGCAAACATATTACAAATGTGAAAAAATCACTTGAAAGAATCATATGAAATTTTAAGAAAATTTAAAAAAATCTAAGACTACTATTAATTTTTTTAACATGTTTAAAAAATTTAAATACTTCTAATAATTAATTATAATTTTACGTAGCCTACCAAATTTGTATTTAAAATGTTATTTTCTAAACGCACCGATTACTTCTAGGGCCTTTTCATCTTATATTTAAATCTAAAAATTTAAAAATATTTGTATCAAATGCAAGCTTATTTTGATACAAATCACACATCGATGGAAATCTTATGATTCTTTACTTTTAATATCATTGATCCCTAATACCAACACACACACACACACACACACACACACACACACACACACACACACACACACACACACACACACACACACACACACACACACACACACACACACACACACACACACACACACACACACACACACACACACACACAAATATATATATATATATACTTTTAGAGCAGTTTTAAAAGAAACAACAATTATTTTCTATACAATATTTCACTCTAATTACAACTTTATCAAGTACACTCTATAAACGTTCACTGAATAAATAAAGAAACAAAAGATTAAACACCCGATAATAAACTGTCTAAATGTAACTAACAATTTTGATATTTAAACATGTTTCGATTATATTTTAATAAAAAAAATGATAATATAATATAATGTTGAATTTAGGTAAATTCTTAGATCAGAATCTAAGGATTCAAGTGGAATATCATAAATTCAGCGAATTTTAAGTCCATATGGTTGTTTCGATTGTAATATAAGTTGGTGTGCCAATTAATTATCCCTTAAATTCAAATCATTTTGAGAGCTATTTTCACAATGTGTTGTTTTGCTTATGGCTTTTAGTTTATAGCAATCCAAAAAGCTTTTGTTATGGTGAATAGCGTGTAAGGCTAGTGGTTTAATATTATATACATTGCTTTAAGTTACGAGATTCTCAGACAAAGCTTTATTTTTAAATACTTCCGTTCAAAATTACTGTAGAGCAATTTTATAGCACATTTAGTGTCGTATTTTCTCTCTCTAACTAAGATAAAAATGTATATTAAATCTGTATAATGTACGTACATGTTTTTTTATATGTGCGTAAAATGTGTTAAGCGTTATCAATAATTGTATTGTTATTGGATTATTACCATGGATTTTGTCATATAAGGTTGCCATGCGTATTGTTCAGTATTCTACCTGCTATAGAATGCGAAAAAAAAGGATATTCGTTAAACTTTAATAAAACGTAAATTCACTCCCCAATTCTGTTTATTGTACAAATTTATCCAACTTAATTTCAACGCCACAAACTGTCAGGATAGGGTATCAAAACCATGGCAACAATAAACTACCTATTTGTTTCTAGGCTAGTTAAAACTTTAAATTTCATACGCAAAAGTAAATTTTTAGTTTAAGGATATACCGGAACATGAGATGAAAATATCACGTAGACGAAAGTCATTGGTATTCTCACCACGTGTTATAGGTGACTTTTGCATAAGTTGGTTTAAAACTCTTCTTTTATATTAAATCTG